>NC_091934.1:300000-522500 GCF_041260155.1 Ptychodera flava | reverse complement strand
TGGAAATGAGTACATGTGCGCATTGCGTAATACAAAAGATAAACATTGAAGTAGCGGATGTGAGGTGATGACTCATTTCACATGACTTTTCATTTGAACTATGGCCAAATAAGGGGATGTTGATTTTGACTGTAACATTCCGGTCCCCTAATTGTGTAGATGTGACTCGGAACAATTATAAATCCAATGTTCTAAACTGGTCGAAATTCAATCTGGTCGAAATTCAATCTACCTAAACAAACATGAATAACTGTTCATATCTCTAAGAAAAGATTAAATTTCTTAGCGGTTCTTGCGTCCTTCAGACGAATCTTTGACGGCGTCCGCCTCCAGGAGCACACACAACTTATCCACTGGGCGTTGTAGAGTAGTTGTTCTGGTCTTGACTTCTGCAAACCTGACGAGTCCCTTCTTGTCTTTCATCACTTCGGTGACTCTACCCAGGAGTTCCTCGGCGCTGTGTTGTCGACAATCAACGTGACGTCTCCAATGTTGAGGTTCCTTCTGATCTCGAGCCACTTTTGTCCCAGCTCTTGTAGCAATGGGAGATATTCTTTCATCCTCTTCCAGAATATATCTGCCAGGTACTGCACTTCTCTCCATCGATGGCGTACGTACCGGTAATTGTCATTCTTCTGAAACAAGCCGGTTGGCAGGGCCTGTTTTGGTTTCAGCATCAACAGGTGGTTGGGTGTTTAAATGCCTCTAGACCGTTTGGATCTTCTGACAGCCTGGTGATTGGTCGGCTGTTAATTATGGCTTCCACTTCACACGGATCAGTGTTTGGACTGCTTCATCTGACATGCAAAGTGGTTGTTCTTTGAGCAAGGAAAAGATGGTTTTCCTTATGGTTCTGATGTGACCCTCCCATAGGCCTCCAAAGTGGGAACCTGCTGGGGGGTTGAATTCCCATTTGATATCTTGTTGGTTAAGCAATTCTCAGCTATCTTCTCTTGGTTCCATCTCCTGATACTCTCCTTCAGCTCTTTGTCGGCTGCGACGAAGTTATAGTCCCGTTGTCTGATATACCAAACTTGTCCTCTTTGTGCTATGAATCTTCTGATGGCATTGATGCACGAATCTGTGTCTAATGAGCAGGCTTAGATACCTCTAAGTGTACCGCCTGAGTTGCCATACATGTGAAGATTGCTCCATACCTCTTCTCAGTGATGCGGCTACGTTTGATCTCCATTGGTCCAAAGTAATCTACACCTGTGTGAGTGAATAGTGGCTCTTCGGGAGTAATGCGGTCCTTAGGTAGGTCTGACATCTTTTGCTCACAAACTTTCGCTATATTTTCTATAGATGACACATTTAGTTATGCGGTTGCGGATCGCTGTAGGTGCCCGTAGAATCCAATATTTCTCTCTTAGTTTCGCCAGCATCGAGTTTCTTCCAAGATGTCCGACTTCTTTGTGGGTTTCTTGGAGTATGATTGTTGACACTGGTGAGTCTTTAGGCAGCACTATTGGGTGCTTGCTGTCAGTTGACACTGAGGCACATTCCAGGCGTCCGCCAACTCGTATTTATTCCTTTATCCAAAATTGGGTCCAGCTTATATAATGGGCTGTATCTCCTGACTTGCTTCTTTCGCTAAGGAGTGCCATTTCGTCTGCTTTTGCTGCACATACTTCATGATGGCATCTTTTGCCCTTTGCAGATTCTCTAGTGAAACAGGTAGGATTGTTGTTTCACAGCTAGCTCTTCTGGCTAGTATCTGCGTTGGTGTCTTCATCGCCTTGTTTTCTTTTGCGGCATTTATCTTGAAGGTTTTTCTTTGCTAGCAGGAATGGTGCTGTACACAGATGCTTCCCGCTTGACTTCTGGGTCTTTATTACATAGCGCTCTGGAGATGTCCTGTTGTGCAGGCCATTCACTTTCTCGTTTCCACAGGAAATCTGGTCCTCGCAGTCATCTTCTGTTGCAGGAACTTATTGTCTACCGTCAGTCCCCTAGCTGCGTTGTCTGCTGGGTTTGATTTCGTGTCGACGTACTTCCACTGTTTACTATCCGAACCTTCCCATATAATGTTGATCCGGTTGGCTATGAAGGTGTGGAATCGGGAGGTTTCATTGGCACAGTACTTAATCACTGATGTGCTGTCTGTCCAGAAGTATACCTTGGTGTTTTTAATTAATGTTGAGTTCTTCCTCCAACATTCTGTTCATTCTCACGGCAACTGTAGCTGCTGTCAGTTCCAGGTGTTGGATGGTAATTTTCTTCAGTGGTGCAACCCTTGCTTTTCCCATAAGGAAGGCACAGTGAATTGTTCCGTTTTCATTTCTTTTGAGTCTAATATATGATGCGACACCATATCCATATTCACTGGCATCAGAAAAGTGTAGATGTATTTCACGTATCTTGACTTCGCCAAAGTCTGGTTTGTAGCACCTCTGAGCTGATACATTTTCTAGTTTCGGAAGATCTGAAAGCCATCTCTGCCATTTCTTCCGATCATCTTCTTTGATCTTCGCATTCAAGCCGATACCTTTACGACACAAGTCTTGAAGTAGTATTCTTGCAGGTAGGATGAATGGAGCTGCAAGTCCAATGGGATCGTATACTGAGCTGATAATTGATAGTATATGCCTCTTCTTGTTGCAGGCCGGTTTTCAATGTTGATCTGGAATCCTACTGTGTCTGACTCGACCGACCATGAAGTACCTATAGGGCACGCTCTACTGGTTACTGAGGCAGTCGTATTCCAGCTTTAGGTCTGTGATTTTCTTGGCTCTTTCTTCTTTTGGTATAGTCTCCAATACTTCACGGCTGTTGCTCACCCGCTTCGTTAGACGGAAACCGCCCTTCTTCCAAGCAGCAGTCAGATCTTGCGTCAACTTGATTGCCTCCTAAAAATTCGCATTTTCTACCGACTTGAGGCAGTCATCTACGTAGAAGTCTCTCTTCATTTTGTTGACAACTTCCTTGTTGAATAGGTGGCTGTTGTTTTCGGCCATCTTGTGTATAGCGCTGTGTTCACGCAGCTCGGGGATGATACTGCAACGAACAGGTGAACCATCATTTTATAGACGCTTGGAGGGCTTTCTATGTTTCCATCTGGCCACAAATAGAAGCGTAGACAGTCACTGTCCTCTTTAACCTTTACTTGGTGGAACATAGCCTCTATGTCTGCCATCAAAGCGATTGGTTCCTGTCGAAATCGTAATAATTACACTCCTAGTAGATTATTCGTCAGATCCGGCCCTCGTAGCAACATATATCCTGGTTTGGTATAGGTCAGTTAAGGTTACAGACTGAGAAAATCACCTAAATTATACAAATTCTGGGGTTTCCCAACACTTTGAGCAGAAAATTTATTTAAAGGTCTGGTGAAATGCCCATGTTGCAAAATCACAGAAATACAGTTGATGGTCTATAAAACAGTTACACTCATTTCTTCTTTCGTTCAACGCGCGTGATTATGAAATATGGCAAAAGAAAAATGCAATGTGGGCGTGTCCCCCGAGCCTCTCCAGTCGACTTTTTTCGGCTTTCCGAAGTTTGCCCGACGCCGTATCTCATAACGGGAAGTAAAGTATTTCTCACCTCCGTAAGCTCCCTACGGGGGGTAACTTCTAGGGTTTCCGCTTACATGATCAGGACAGTGTCCTCCTTCACTATGGGAGAACGTTGTTCTTTTGGTGGCTGTGACAGCGGCAAGAACATGAACGGCTCAACTGTAAACTTTTTCATTTTCCCGTCAAGTGTTGAGTGTTTGAACCATAATGTGCTTGTCTCTGCTGGTTCATACGATCGGCCACAGTCCCTAGGCTGAGCCTGCCTCGTTACTCGCTACACAGAAGGTTGGGACCTCAATGCAAATCAACAGCATGAACACCAACACTGAACGTTGTGACTGCCATTAAAATGCACTTGTCTGCAACACAGAACGTCGGGACCGCAATGCAAATCGACAGTAACTTAAAACGTAAATGGGACCGTGATTAAAATGCAACACAACCACAACACAGAAGGTTGGGACCACGATACAAATCAGCTGCATGAACAGCAACACTGAATGTTGAGACTTAACGGAGTAAAACGAACAACAACACGGAACGTAGAGATCGCGATACAAATCATGGAGGTAGAGTCCTCCTTGATACAAATCGACAGCAACACGGAACGCGTTGTTGGGACGGCAATTAAATTGAAGAACAACGGGGAATACCGGACCACGAGGACCGCGATGCAAATCGACCGCAACATGGAATGTTGAAGACCGTGATTAAAATGCACAACACAGAACATCTAGACCGCAATGTAAATCAACTGCAACACCGAACCTTGTTGCCTCGATTAAAATGCGTATGTCTGCTATGTATAGCAAAAGTTCCTATGCCCGCTGTACACTAGACAAAATGACGTCAAATTTATCGAGAGGGCTCGATTGCGTGTGTCTAAGTTTCAATTCTCGCGAGAGCCATTTATGCATACTGTACACTAGACTAAATGACGTCAAATCTCTTGCGAGACTTGGCTCGATTGCAAATACATACGACGGGAAGAACGCAATAATACGGAAGTAGACACAGTTTTTGCGAATTGCCGAGAGAGAAGCGCAGATTAAACAAAAGACTAAAAAACCCACGTTTTTTCTTTATTTTACCATATTTTTAAAACAAAAATCAGTTTCGCCGCTATGGCAAATTAGGATCGATTTTTTTTCGCCACTTCGGATTTCGATTCGCATTGGCGAACGTGGCAAATGGGCAGCGCGAACAGTGTTTTGTTAGCGGCTACCTGGCTGAGATAAGGCGGCGTTGGACCGCTATTCGATGTAAATGAACACACCTGTGACGTCACAGACGGCCAACCATTATCCCCGCTATGGGCGTGACCTGAGTGTCGCAAAATGACCCCATGAAAGCCGCGCATAGAAATATCAAAAAAATTAACACTTGCGCGTACTTTTAGGTTGCAAAACTGTTGCGAGTGTAATAGTATTGACCCCCTGGAAGATATTCAGTCACACAAACGGGACCATTTCACCAGACCTTTAAGGTAGAACACACCTCAGGGACAGAAATTGGGGCCTTCAAATTTTATCAATTTTCTTCTGACCTACCACTTGTGGGGGCTCATTTTGAAGCTCTCTGGAAAAGAAAAGTTTTCACCACCTTAATTTTTTGAAAATAAAAAATTTATTTTTTCCCATAGAGTTAACAAAGGGATGGCGGCCATTTTGAATTTCAAATTTCGAGAAATCGCAAGTTATTTGTTTCTCCAGTACCAAAGTTTGCACGGTGACCCCTGATTTTTATTCTCGCTTCGGTAAGAGAATGGTTGTAAGTTTCACTGAGGAAAGTTTGAGAAAATTAGTTTAAGTCTTTTACTTTCGAGGTGCAATAAAAATATAACATCCTTCTGGACTTTTATACCAAATTACAAAGCTACCAGACAAGCAGTTTTTGAGAACAAGTTTTCCTGACCAAAAATGACAAAATTGTGTTAACATTGTTTCTTGACCGAAAATGACAAAATTGTCTTAAAAATACAAATTTGCACATTTCAGGACAATTTCCACACATTCAACTATTGTCATCTGCATGGGCATGCATCTATACATTAAATATAAAAGATGTCTGTCCAGCAGTTTTAAAGAAAAAGATCTTTACAATTTTTTGACCAAAAGTGACAAAGATTGTCCAAAAACAGTAATTTTGCCAATTCTGTTGTTATTTCAACAAACAAGAAGGGTAACACCCTTGCAAACATCCAGCCAAATTTAAGAGCAATTGAGCCAGTGGGTTTCAAAGAAGGAGAATTTTTACTTAAAATGAGAAAAATAACCAAAAAATTCAGCAAAAATACAAAATTCAAGATATCTTCACGATATACATATAACTGTATAAGATCCACCTATAAGGTACTTGCACATTAACTTTAAAAGCAATCAAAACAGTGGTTCTTGAGTTATCAATTTTTGACCATTTTCACATTTTTTAAGCTCATCTGCATAATTTTTGGCAATGCAAACTTCATTTGTACAAATCCCATCTATAGCCCAGGATGCATCTATATACCAAATACCAAGCTAAAAAGTGCAGTGGTTTGTGAGTTTTTGATGTTGACGGACATACTTTACGTAAACACATACATACAGACGCCACGGACTTCAACCTATATGATAACCTCACATTTGTGTACCAATTGTGAGCTAAAAATGAAAAAAAAAGGTACAGTGGAAATGGCTGTTGTTATTATGTTTGAATGTACTTAGCCCTATTTTTGCTACACATAGGAGTTGTAACCAGGCTTATCCAGAATTAGATATGTGCATAATTAATAAGGTACAGGATGTGGCCCCATATAGGTGTCCCATCATACCAAATATGAAGGATGTAGCACTTGTGGTTACTGAGTTATGGCCTTATATATATTATATATGTATATTTTGGGTCAAGGTCATCCAGGTCACATAATATTTTGTAAAAAAAATTGTATCCCATAGTTATCCCTATATACCGAAAATCAGACCGGCGGCTCTATTGGTTTGCCCAGAATTAGATATGTGCATAATTAATGAGGTACAGGTTGTGGCATCATAAGGTCTCCCATCATAACAAATATGAAGGGTGTAGCCCATGTGGTTACTAAGTTGTGGACATATATGTATATTTGGGGTCAAAGGTCATCAAGGTCACGTGATATTTTGTCAAAAAATTGTGTCCAATAGTTATCCCTACATACCAAAAATCAGACCTCCAGCTCTATTATTAAGCCCAGAATTAGGTATGTGCATAATTAATGAGGTACAGGAAGTGGCTGGTCATGTGACATTTTGTTGAAAAACTGCTCCCATAGTTATCCCTATGTACCAACACACATTGAAGTTGACAGCCAGTTAATTAGCCCCAATATGCACCAGTTTATCTCATGACACATTGACATACAGACGGAAGTTAATTGGCCAAATCTTGACAGAAGGAAGTAAAAGTTGACGCTGCCATACTGGTTTTCAATTCTACATAGCCCCTCAGTATATTGTAAAACTGAGGAGCTAACAAAAAATTAGGAAAATTGCCCCAAAATTACATATACCACAGGGGCTCAGAAGTGGCTATTTAAATCAATATTACAGCCTTTTTCTTTCTTTTTCAATGTTACAAATAAATCAGCTGAAGAGCACAACATTTGTGTAGCTGTCTTTTGTGTAGCTTGTATTAGCATGTATAGTGCGCCCTCAATGGGGAATGTGATCATATGTAAATACGACCTTTAGTTCCGTGACCTCTAGCCAATTCCTCTGGCCATGCCTTCTGGCCATGCGTACAGACGTCGCTGTGTTTACTGTACTAATAGCGAGGGCAGAGCAGGAAGTAGGCATGGCTAGGGGTCACGGAACTAAAGGTCACATTTACGAGGACGCACTATACATGCCAATACAAGCTAGACAAAAGACAGCTACACAAGTGTTGTGCTCTTCAGCTGGTTTATTTGTAACCTTGGAAAAGAAAGAAAAACGCTGTAATATTGACTTAAATAGCCACTTCTGAGCCCCTGTGCATATACTAAAAATTCACAACAATTATTACAATCTTGACTGAGGTCATCCTGAGGAACATGGATACCAATTTTCAAAGCAATCGGACAAGCTGTTTCAGAGAATATTTCTTCACTAAAAACTGAAAAAAGTACCCAAAAAATACAAACATGCAAATTTCATCTAAAGATGTACACACCCAATTTAGAATACCTAAAGGAAGCTACACACCAAGTTTCAACCAAATCTAACCAACAGTTACCGAGTTTTAGCAATTTGCAAGATTTTTCCTTTTTGTACCTCAGTTGAATATTTTTGACACTGACATGTTCATTTGAACGAATTCACATCTGCACCCGTGGGTGCACCTGTACACCAAATACTGAGATAGTAGCTGTTGTGGTTTAGGAGTTTTGATCTTAATGGACATACATCTATACATACATATAGGGAACTGGACTTCTTCATTATTTTGTTCCTATTAGTCGATTGTTGAAATCCATGTTCAATGAAATTTATCAGTTAGAGACCTGAGCATGCAGAAGTGTTTATCTAAACTTTCAATAGATTTACTGATTGCAGAATAATGACAAAAGCCATATTTGTGATACTTCAGTTTATTTAATTTTTGAGATGCTGTCGATCCATATATCTGTATAAAAGATGGAAGTTAGCAAACATGTCCAAAAGTAACACATATGAATAAAGCTTCATGAAAATTGACAGCAAGCTGCATTGATCAACAATTCCAGATGAGCAGATCCTCTCTTCTTTCTTGTACTTTCATTAACCTATTTAATATATATTACAGTGAAGCATCAAAAACTACATTTAACAAATAGAGAAGTGAGAGAAAATGAACAAGTCATGTTGCAATTTCATTTCTCAGTTAAATGATGCTCTTATTCCAATCACAGTAAAATTTGCATCTACATGTTGACTAATTTGTTCTATCTTGGTCCATTTATAGACAATTTAACTAGGTTTTCTTCTGCACTGTGGTAAGTGGACGAGACAAAATTTGGTTTAGAAAGAAGCCTAGCCTATAGCTACCTGAATGCAAAGGAATTACCCTGTGATTCATGAAAAGAAAAGGCTCATATATTGTAATTCACAGGATAAGCATTTACTTCATAACTTCATAAATTGTTGAGAGGACAAGAGTACAAAAAAACATAAGTTGTAGTAGTAAAAAAAGTGACCTAGCAGCTGATATAACTCTGCTATTACATTTAAGATCATTTAGACGATAGATGTGGGGCTGCTTTGTCAATCAAGGGAATACTAGTGAACATGGGACATATTAGACTATCAGGTCAAAAAAGATTAACCTGTTCACCCCCAATTACCTGTAAACAGGTCCACATTCACCATTGATAACAATGAAATTGAGCCAAACCATGGTGGTGAAAAGGTTAAGTGTGCTGTTCTGTTAATATGGTTTTCAGAAATAGGGTACGCAGATAGGCAAAAAGATTTTTTTTTCCAAATCATTTTATTTTTAAGTATGCATTTTCAGGGGTCCAAGGCAATCAAACACTGGCCAAATTTTTCCAGGAAAACGTATCATAGCATATAAAAGAACAAAAACATAAAAGACATCCTTGTTCAAGCAAAAATCAAACGGGAGATTTTATGGAGATTTTTCATTCTTTTTTTTACTCCAAGTTTAGGTAGCTAGGGTCAGCAGGTAAAAAAAAGAGTAGGTGGGGTTATCAGAACAGCACAATATTTTTTCTTGGCCTCAACAGCAAATTTGTAAATTTTTTGGGGGGTTGGGGAAAGAGTCCAACAAGTAATCATTTGCATAGACCACTGCCAGTTGCCACTGCTGGTGGCAGACTTAGCCTGAATACAAACATTTAACCATTGCTCAATTGTCCAGACAAAGGTTTGGTGTGACCAAAACCAGCAAAAATTGTCCTCAAAAATAAAAATGCAAGTTTTGTCATAATTTCAAGAAATCTGAGTCTGGTCCCCCCTTACAAACCTGCATACAAAAGCTGACTCAGAGACAGATTTTCAGATGATTTTGGAATTTTTTTACCAAAAACAGCAAAAATTGCCCAAAATATATATGGCATCGTATGTTTTCATCACAATTTGTACAAATCCCTAGGGACCTTCATATCAAATTTTAAAGTATCTTATGAATGTTTTCAGAGATTCTTTTTTACAAACAATGGAAGAAATTGCCCCAAGAATACAAATATGCAAATTTCACAATGATTTCAATAAGCCTTACTAAAGTCAACCCAAGGAACCTCCATACTAAGTTTCAAACATATTAGACAAGCTTTCATAGAAGAATTTTTTTATCAAAAACTGGTATTGCCCCTAAAATAAGATTTTTTATACAATCAATAATCCTAGCAGCAAAAGCCTAATTACAGGATGAGGTACCCATTACCTGATGGAGCATTGAGTAACGTGCCTAGCTGAAGGGCACAACATGTAAAGGTGCCTTGATCAAGGGCACAACACCGTGCTAGAGTTAAGCTGACAGTGAGTCGGTTATACTGGACTTACCAGGTCTCACAATCTCCAATGGCATGAGTCCAGTAGCCTCACCATTGCCCCAAACAATGCAAATTTGACCACAATTAGAACAAACCTAACTAAAGTTAATCCAAGAACCCGCCATACTAAGTTTCAGACCAATCACACAAGAAAACAATTTTTAAAACAAAATAGGAAAATTGCCCAGAAATACAAATATGCAAACTTCATAATTTGAACAAACCTAACTGAGGTTACCCTAGAAAGTTATACATCAAATTTCAGAGCCATTGAGCAAGCGATTTAAGAGAAGATGTACTAGTATGTTGATGGATGCCCACTGACAATCTACCTATCTGATAAGCTCAGCATCTTTGACAGCAGAGCTAAAATACCAGGTAGATAAGAATATAACAGGAATGAACATAAGAAAGTATTTCCAGATTACTACTTCTCTTTTATTTGCTGTTACTTGTACAACGGTGATCGAAATTATGAACTTAGAGGACAAAGTCGTATGTGTACATGACTGAAAAGCAAGAGTTGCTGTGATACATCATCTTCCTTATCAGGAAACAATGAACAAAATTGTCAACTTCATTGAACAAAACCTACTTACTCTAATTTTAGGCTACATATCTTAAATGTGTGACATTACAAAAAATTCCAAATTTGTTTTGATTTTGGCAAAAACTTACTTTTTAACTGATTAGTTTGGTTTGCAAATTAACAAACACTTCTTGTCATGTTGGTGTTGCAATGATAACCTACTACAAAGATTATAGCATATAGGTGTTGACATTTTCTTTCAGAAACATTTACAGAGGAAGTGGCAAGTTAACAGGCATTTCAAAAGTTTTCCTTTAACAAAATGCTACTTTGTTGCCAAAACAGCAAGGATTTCTTTCAGGACAATGTCCTTTCCATAGTGGCAGGTAGAGTAACTTTTGCCACTAAATGGTTTGTGTCCTTACATCAAAACTACATTCAGTGAGAAAAACAAACATTTGGTATTACCTATGGTTATTTTTGTTTGATGTATAATAGGATGTTCTGCTATTTGAAACATTGGAATGCCAGTTTGCAGAGGACTGCTTTCCTCTGTAGATGGAATGGCAAGGAAACATCTGCTGTGCTACAGAAATTCATGCAAAAACCATTTTAAAAATCTCTTATCTGTTTTCTCTAAAAAGACAGTAAAGAATGCTCTCTTACTTGCCCTTATACATGATGAAGAAAGAGTCTTGAGATATTGACAAAGACAATGCATTTACCCTGCACGATGTCTTTCATGGGTAATGGGGAACCAAGGTTTCAGTATACTTTAATCATATATTTCTTCACATTTGCAAAACAAATGACTTCTACTATGACAGAAAATTTGAAACAAAAAGATTACAATTCATTTAGCATACTTAACGAAATTAAATATGAGCCTTTCACTTCTACAGGCACTAATGCAGACATCATGTTTACTTCATAGGTGAAGAAAACTGCTCTACAGTAAGTGATATTTGCATAATTATGCCTGGTAAGTGGTTGATGAAACAGTTCCACCATGACCAGTCCAGTCGGTATGAATGAATTTGCCAGGGTTCTCCAGCAACTCATATGTGTGAGCACCAAAGTAATCCCTCTGGGCCTGCAAGGGATTAAAGAAATTGGAAAGTCATGTCAATGGTACATCAATAATAGAGAGTGACATCATTGTTGATGAGATATCTGTCTATGTCATGTCATTTTCCTTGCAGCATGAAGTTACTAGTGAGATGCTTGGCGTCCGATGTGCTCCAGCTTTGTTGACAGTGCATGGCATTCATAGTTTTGGTTTCTTTGTTCCATATTTCTTTGGTTCACCAGTACACTTTGGAAGCCATTCAAACTTTACCTTTTTGTAAAACTCAAAATTGTTGTGGCTTGAACTCAGTCAGCATCTACTTCCTGCTGTTTCAGTTTTTAGGTTACGTGTAACAATGCAGCAAACTTATATGTAACTCTCTAGTAACCAAAGTCAAAATTCACAGCACAATACGTATATGACCTTGGTGAAATATGGGGAACATACAGTTCCTAAGCCTTGTTGAACTCCTGACCTGAGATTGCTAGAAATTTGGTTGTTTGATCTATTGATGATAAGACAATGTTGTATCGTGTATATGCACACTTACAAGGCTGCCTTTTCCACATTTTCATCCACTGCTTTGCTCTCACTAATCTCGGCTTGTCAAGGGTGTTAACATTAAGTCAGTTTTCCAATTATAATCCTCATTACGTCAAAGAAAAGACTGCAGTTGCCAGTCCCCCCTTTTCAGCGACTATGATTTAATTGATCAAACTGAGATCGGGGATTTGGCTGAGCGGTTTTGTCTGTGGCTTCTCCGCTAGGTGATTGGGTACCATACGTTGTGAGTTCGAACCCAATTGAAACCATCGTATTGCACAACAGAGTGTACTCTTGCCAGTAATACAACCTCAGCCGAATACCCTAATGTCCCAAAAACACAATGGAATATGCACGACCTGACATGACAAAAGAGTTGAATGAAGTGACATCTGTCACTTGTTCTTGATTTTTCCCCAACACGGAGGTATGTAAGAGTGCCTTCAACAGCATACTCCGAGTTCCAAAACCGAGTCCGACTTACAAGTCCGAATACTAGGACTTGCATACTCCGAGTAAAACTGCTTACTCGGACTTGTATACTCCGAGTACATGACCTACTCGGAGTTGAATACGCCGAGTTACACTTGCTTATAGAAAAACAATGCTTGAAAAACACAGGAAATATTCGATCTTGTGATAAAAATTTGCAAACAGCGTATACAGTACATAAACTTCCAGTCGCTCAGAGAAAAGAGTTGTAATACAATATTATTATTAACGCGATCTGTCTGATCTCTGTATCTTGTACAACACGCTCAAGTCATTGTCGTTGTCAAGTGTAGCTACCGTCACGCAAATTATGGGTTTGTCTTATCTTTTCGTTTCATTACCCAATCAGATCCTGATTTGATACATGACTTGAATTGGGCACAACAAGTGAACAACGTTTCATGATCACCCGATGCATTACGGCGAGTTATTAGAACACCGACGCCATTATTGAATAACCTGTCGACCTGTGACGTCATGGCCTTGGGTTGCTAGCGTGGCGAGGCCATGATAGACTTGCCCAAGCATTTTAGGCATATTTATGTCTTGCTAAAACAATTAAACTAATAATTTCTCAAAATAAAATGAGCAGAGTGCACTCGTATATAGTATGAACCCAGTGCGAGTGACCACTTGGTCGTAAATAATGACCTGACTTGACCTGTGATGTCATGCATTGATTTCGCTAATGGACTGTGCGATATCAAACTGAGTAACTGGCTGGACTTGCCTGAAGTTTATTGGTTTTACTGTAAATGTTACGTCTAAGTCATCTTTCAAAAACTTCGCTGCCGGCCGCGACAGCAGCTTTCTTCTGAGGGTAAAATCACAGTCCCTCCTTGTGGAGGGACTGTGGTCTCGACCATGGTTTGCGCAAAAGATTACAAGACATCATGAAAATGAAATTCTTTTTTCAAAAGAGCAGATTTTCGACATATCGATCCGCGCTAGACATAAAACTCTGTGAGTAATAAAATACCATTTGTCGACAGATCGTTTCTTGTCCGGCATGGCAAAATATGCATTTATAGGAACACGTATTACTCGGCGTATTCAACTCAGAGTAGGCCATGTACTCGGAGTATACAAGTCCGAGTAAACAGTTTTACTCGGAGTATGCAAGTCCGAGTACTCGGACTTGCAAGTCCGACTCGGTTTTGGAACTCGGAGTGTATGGTTTGAGATACTCCTACATACCTGCAACACGCCAATGTCTCCCATTGTACTGTTTGTATTCGATGAGATGAAAATTTGACAAAATGGCCACTTGGCATCCATAAGGGATCCTTATATAATACTCAATTTACTGATTCTCAAGGTTATTTGATGTGAGCTACTATAAGTTACCTGGATGAGATTAGCTGGCAGACGAGCTGATCTGTATCCATCATAGAAAGCCAATGCTGTACTAAAACAGGGTGTTGGTATTCCAAGTGTCACCGCAGTAGCAACCGTATGTCTCCATTTCTCCTGCAATATAAGATTTTAATTTAACAAATACACAAAGGCATTGGTTAAATACCCTCCTTTGTACCACTGTGTTTATTATTTGATATGAATGTGAAGTACTGTATAATCACTACGGCCCGAAAGCACCCTCTTTTGTACGATAATAGCGTCCAAACTTTTCCCCACACATACGTCGAATGCATGTACAGAGAGTCAAATTCACCTTCCATGTCATGTTGAAAATTTCGCTGCATTTCCTTGCTGCACAGCTAACTATTAATGAAAGAGGTACAGATTCTAATTCCCTTTAATATACTACCCTTACAATTACAATATTGTTGGAAGAATTTCACTGAGGAATTCTGAAAATACCTGAGCGATAACAGTCTTATGAAAAATTAGTTGAAAAACACAGCCAAACGATCGTTAAGTCGTCATTTCATAAAAATTTGAGGGGAACTCAAATAAATAAAACCATAGAGTTTAGTTAAACTTCATGAGATGTGTAATATAAAATATTGTAACAAATAACAGCGAAATGAAAAAGTTAAATCAACGGGTTTTTCAGATGTATTTTACGATGTGTCGAATCAGAATCTTAAAAGTCATTTTTGAGATATCAGGCCAACAGACAGACAGACAGATATCACTGTGACATTAGCTAACCAGTGTGAACATGTGAGCTAGTGAGGGTACCAAAGACCTATCTATGACTGATGTCCATATTGGATCACACTGTCAACAAGTAGACATTAGTATGAATGGCATATGTTTAGTCCTTCTACCAAGTTGGACATAATTAGGTATGTCATGTAATGGTTCTTGAAATTTCAAAATTAACCTAATTTGCAAGAACTCAAGACAGAATGGCAGATATCTCATGAACCAAATGCCCCTATGTTCACTACAGAGGAGACTTTCTATAATTAGCTATTGATACTGCTAAATGCCTTTCTTGACTGTTAAATCTTTGTATGATCAACATCTGCAGCAAGTTTCATCAGATATAGTGCAGTCATTAAGGATATAGATCACTAATTACAAAATTTTTTTCCCTGTACCACAGTACCATGGTGGTGAAAACGGAAAGCTAATCTGGACTGCCACTAATTATGAAAGGTTATTAAATAAGTCAATTAATAATTAATCTACAGGATGTTGCTAGATGTCATTGCATTCTATTAAAACACTCTGAGATCAACATATTTACCAAGTTTCATCAAATTTGCTGCAATATGTCTGGACATATCACTCTAATTGCAAAAAACTTACTAAATAGGCAAATTAGCAACTAACTGAAATGATACTGCTAAATGTCTTACTGCGCTTTTACAGCACTGATCATGAGAGTTCAACATCTGTACATTTCATCAATTTGATGCAGTATTTCTGGACATATCACACTAATTAAGAACATTCATTAAACATTCAAATTAGGAATAAGTAAAATAATGGTGCTAAATGTTTTTGCAGGTCATCACAATAGTGTAAGATCAACATGTGTATCACATCATATCAGATTGATGCAGTATTTCTGGACATATCACAATCATTTAATCAGTTATTAATTGACCGGATATTGCTAATACCACAAGATTTTGACCAGTTCAAGACATATACAAACGAGCAATAGCCAGTGCATATATGAAGTGAAGTGATCAAAATCGAGTGGTATACCGTCCCTGGGTGTGATTTATTGCTATTATATCATAACAGTATATTGAAATTCTGGCGTAAACAGAGCTTTGCTCTGGCTGAGAGCTCTTGCATATGCCGGCCGTGGTTTATCGCCAATATACCACGGTTCTTTTCGCGTCTCGACCAAGCAGATTGCTGTATTTGCACCATCAATATACTGGTACGGTATGATATAATTCCAGACATCACAAGTAGTTCATCAAATATGCAAATTAGCATTTCATTGACATGGTACTGCTAAACATCTTTGCACATTATTGCAGTACCATACTGAGAGTTCAACATCTGTACCCAGGTCTCATAAATTTGATGCAGTATTTCTAGACATAGCAGACTAATTAGGAAAGTTCAGTAAATATACAAATTATCAATTACTTAACCCTTTGCACCCTGACCCCTGGTACTCTATGACATCATCGGACATTTATGTCCAATCCGGGTTCAAAGGGTTAACATGATATGGCTAAATGACTTTGTATAATTTTACAGTACTGTGTGTTTAAAATATGTACCAAGTTTCATTGACTTTGCTGTAAAATTTTAGACATATCATATCACCTTAATTATGAAAACAAATTAAATATGCAAATCAGCAATTAAATGACATGATATTGCTAAATATCTTTGCGTGCTATTGCAACATAGTGAGATCAAGATCTGTACCAAATTTCATCATGTTTGCTGCATTTCTGGACATATCACACTAATTTGAAAGGTTATCAAATATACAAATTAGCAATTAATTGAAATGATATTGCTAAATATTGCTACACTGTTACAGCTCTGGTAAATCAATATCTGTACCAAGTTTCATCAAATTTCAGTCAGTAGTGCTTGAAATAGCAAGAATGATTCAAGTGTCTTTACACATTCATATTGAGACAATTAAAAGATAATTTTGGATTCAAATTCACACAACACAAAACTGAATACTAGACACCATGGATAATTTTGGATTCAGATTCAGAGGATGTAGCTCCAAATATCCAAAAATGGGGCCCGGGGGCACCGACGTCCTTTGTACCTCCTTACTGTTTATTATTTGCCATAAATGTGAAATTTGGCAAAAAGTCAAATTGTTTGGACATAAATGAAAGTTATTTGAAGTGGTTGTTTACTGCTCCAGCATAAGTTCAAGTGTGGATTCTGAGTATCAACAGCCTTAGATATGTGTGAAAGTGAATTAAGAATAAGAGATGGCCCGACTCAATAGGAACAACAATATCTAAAACAGGAAACGGTGAACTTAATAATACAGAAAGGGAGAAAATTTAGCCACAAACTATTGTAATATAATGGACAATGGCTAATCTAAACCAAATTACTTCAACTGGATTGTTGGCATTGATTACACATGTATTTATTGTCCATCAAATAGAAAATAAATTTGGGCCATTGACTAAAAAACATTTGCTTGTTACACTCACCACACTTGTACTACAATACAATGATAAAAAGTTTGGACTCTGTAGGTCAACAGTGCATCTTTAATGTATGAGACTAAATAAGCTTACCCCTCAAGTATGTATAGGCAAAAAATAATATTTAATTTTGAATTACGTAGTGCAGGGAAGGACATACAATATGGTGAAAAGCAAACTAAATATAAAAACTGAATATACAATTATATGGAAATGTTGTTTTACAGTCATGAGTATCTGGTGTGTGCCAAGAGACAAATATTAAAATTGGACAGTATCATCCTGAACACAGTTTGTCTGACTGGTTGTTTCCTTCTGATTTTCTGACACGGTGATAGGTACAAAATATTATGCTATTCACAATAGTTATACAACACAGCTTGCATTTTGTTCACAGTAGAACTGAGCTTTACATGTAAGATAACTTTCTCATAAACTGTAAATTCTGGCTTCTGGCAGCTCAAACGTCGCAATACTACATTTTTGGATATGATATGGAGTGACTTGCACACATATGACAGTCGATATATTCATAGTAAGAGTCTACTACATTCAAGCATAGTGATGTTGACAACTACATGCATGCCAGTGCACGATTTCAAGTAGCCACGAGGAAATTCTAATGGTCTTTTAGTGGAAATATAGTGAAACAAACAACATTAGTGCTAAAGTGCAATCTCGGATCATGTATGATCTGATGATCATGCCAAATTACCATGTCGGATTATGCTATGATTCTGAAGTGCGCCTACTTCCTGACGGGTCAGTCACAATCAGGGTGCGCTAGAGTGT
This sequence comes from Ptychodera flava, assembly GCF_041260155.1. NCBI lineage: Eukaryota > Metazoa > Hemichordata > Enteropneusta > Ptychoderidae > Ptychodera > Ptychodera flava. Next base: position 504,502 of record NC_091934.1, on the reverse strand, counting down.
ATCACTTAGGTCAAAATTTCAAGTTCATGATAACTGTCCAATTAAATAATATGTTGAAAGGTTATGGTATGGGGCATATCTTCCTAAAATTTGGTGAAGCAAACGTCATTTGTATTACCACAGTGCACATTGTTTTACATGGTCGACGCAGTGTCACGGACGCTACAGAAATGTTGTACATGAAACACAAATGTCATAATAAAATTTTAAACAATAATTTGTTAATGCTTTCTTATGTTATTACAATATAAAAGATGCATATTGGCATTAAAATAAGCTATACTTTGTATGATTTACTTAATTTTTCCATGAATAAACACAACCTCAAGTTTAGTGAGAAATACAACAATATTGATCATATTTTTTAATAAATCACTTTAAATCACTTTATTGCATAACAACACACTTCGGAAAGTGCAGTATAGCAAGAACAAAACTAAACATTGCATAAAACATTGTTGTCTATGTCTTTACCTGCAGCTGCTGGGGGAAACATAGTGTTTGTAATAGTACTTTCAACTTCTCTATGTCCTTCCGCTGGTATGCTGTACTTAAAAGTTTTATTGTCATGAATTAACCATGCTATAGCAATAATATTAATACCATTCAGTGTAATCAAAATGAACTTCTTTCTGAAATATTTTCTGTTTAGTATGACATGTAATTTTGTCATGGACGCTACCAAAATCAAACTTGAAAGTTAGGTCAATTTGAAATATAAAAAGCAATTAACAATCTGGTTTTTTCTTTCTCTTTTCTCCAAAACCTTTCTCTATCAAACATTTAAATTTTGAAATTTGTGTCAAAACATGACAATTTCTTTAAATTGAACAAGAAAGCCATAGCAACTACTGCAAAAATCAGTTGGAGTATGTGAAAAATGTCTATACTAGTAATAAACTTTGAATACGTCAAAAAACACACAGAAGTTAACTGCTTTGTGCCTTAAAGTGTTAAACCAAGATAAAACAAGACACTAAAGGCTTGAATTTCAACAGAAGTGTCCATAGTATTCAATTATGTGAGTGCTGTCACGGACGCTACACAGCTACATGTTCTTTCCACTCTCAAGAAAATCTCCAAGTGTGTAGTATTGTATATATAAGAAAATGAGAGCAACTTTACACATCTTTTTCTACCTTTGATAGTGATGCGGTATATTGAATTGATCAATGTGGTTTAATGATATGGAGAAACCTGGAGAGACACCGGTGAATCGATAGTGCTTTGACCCTGGTCATGTGATCTGGGTCCCCGGGAAAGTACCGGTTATGTGTTGGAGTGATTCATCTTAACGGTGTTTTGGAACCAGAGTGCGGTTCCTTCATCAGTCGCTCGAATTGTTTTGTTATCGCACATGTTAATTTGAAAGTAGCGATTGTTCATCAAATAGAGATGCTAGTATGGTTATGTTGTGGTCTTAACTTTGAGTGGTTTGTTGGTCGGACCGTTCGTGTTTATTTTTATCCTCGTGCTTGATTTGTGCCTGAATGAGGATGTCTTTTATGTTTTTATTCCTTTTGTATGCTATGATAGGTTTTTCTGAAAAAACTTTAGCCAGTGTTTGATCGGCTTCTATTATTTTCCAATTTTTTGTTAGACATTGTTTGATTTGACTGGTTTTGATGAATGGACTGAAGGTCATTGTGTAAACCAGTTTTGTTCTCATGTCATTCCCCTTATCTTTATCGAAGAGGTATCATTGACGATTGGTGAGATTAACATCTTTCTTTTTATACGAGATATATCTTTTTTCTATAATCTCGTTGTTGAAGTTTGCAAGTGAAAAAGTTGACCTTTTCAATGAAGTCCATGTCGTTGTTGCATGTGCGAGCATATCGGAGAAGTTCACCGTTAATGAAGCCTTTAAAAGTGCCGCTCGGGTGACAGAATTTCTCAATAAATATTGGAACGTGTCGGTTCGTTTTGTGTTGGTTTTGAAGTAAGGCCTTCTTTCTCGATTTTATGACCTTTAAAGACCGTTACGTCAAGGTATGAGACTTTGTCGATAGAATATTCAAATGTGAATTTGAACGTAGGGTGCAGCATGTTGCACTCCCCGACAAAGGTTTGGAGTTCACTTTCTGTTCCCATGTAAATCATAAAGATGTCGTCTCTGAAACGTTTCCATAGGAATATTTGATCGGAGTGGAGATTTAGAATGGTTTTCTCCGTTTCATGGAATGTAATGTCAGCGATCTGAGGAGACGAAGGCGACCCCATGCTGGAGCCAAAGATTTGTTTATAGTATTCTCCGTTGAATTCAAATATGTTATGTTCCAGAATAAGCGACAGTAGGGTTTGCATGTAGCTTGTTGGCGTTTTTTTACATCGTATGTGTTTGCTGGTACAGTTGTTGAGTCCAGCGCTGCGGTCACTGCGTTGATGGCTTCGTTTTGTGGCATGTTTGTGTACATAGATACCACGTCAAATGTTACCAGAATAGAATTTTCCGGTATTTTTATTGATTCTAGTTTGTTAATGAAGTCTTTTGTGTCCTTGACGTATGTTGATTGTCTTTGGATGATTGGTTTGATGAAATAGTCTAAATATTCAGAGATATTATTTGTTGGGCTGGAACAGCCACTAATAATAGGACCTCCGACAAAGGTTGTTCCTTCCGGTGGGGGTTTGTGTATTTTCGGTAGAAGATACCAACGTGGTGTGCGAATGTGTTTGGTTTTGGGATTGAGGAAGCTGAACGTCGCCTCGTCAATGACTTTCATGTCCGACATGTTTTTGATGATGTCCGTACACTGTTTCAACCGTACGATTTATTTCGTCCTGTGTTGCTTTACAGTAGTAGTTAGTGTTTGGTAACTGCCTATTACTTTCTTTAATGTAATCTGTCGTATTCACAATTGCTATCCCTCTTCCTTTATCAAAGGGCTTTACCGTGATTTGTTTGTTTTTGGACAGATTGTTAAGAGCAGTTTTCTCAGCTCTAGTTATGTTGATTTTGATATGGGTTCTGAAAGGAATTTCCGCTATCTCAATTTTAGTTGCTTCGAGATGGCTTGCAGCTATTCTAACAACTGTCAAGATGGGGCGCACACACACCCAGGTGAGGCTGGAGATCAGAGATGTAGTCTGCCAACCTTTGACCTCTGTTCTATAATGTATCTGTACTCTCTGCCTTCTAAATATGTGAAAGTGGTGGAGACAGAGTTAACACAAATGTCATTTTTTACCCCCTTGATTTTTTAAAATTCAAAATGTGATAACAAAATAATATAATGTGGTGGTTATTTCACATTTAGATTGGCTTATAATCTGAAAAACAATGTTTGCATTTTATTGTAGCATCCGTGACATAATGAATTGAAATGGAATACACAATAATAAATGCATATACAGCACAGAATTCATTGTTCTTTTCACTAGAATTCTAATAACATATTCAATATAATTACTGCATTCTTAAAAAACACCAATCTAAGTGTTACAGTTGAGGCTCAACATAACTTTTTGAGTGTTTTATTACTTTTTAAAAAATCAATTTTGTGCAAATTTACAATGTTATGCCTTGAAGACATTTTGTAACCCAACTCCATGTATGTACACACAACACACACTAGTATTTATATGTTTCAGTGGATTAACTGCTTTAAAATGTTTTAAATAGTTATTAATTATGACTATGTAGTAAACATCGTCACGGACGCTACACCGTCACGGATACTACATTTCCATATTTTAGGAATATTAATAGTGAACGCAAGGGACAGTAATTATATACTTTGTTTATTTAAGGTAGGCACCTATTGACACTTAGGCCTGTGACATCAGATCTTTTATAACTCCTGTTGTCCTTAAGATATGAGTGTGTCACGGACGCTACAAGAAATTCCGACCACAAAGATCTCCATTTTCATTTATTCACAAAACAATACAATATGCAATTTTATTTAAATTTTGGTGTATAAAATGCTTGCCATGGATGTTGAGGTTGGAATTAAATTCAATATTACAATATTTTATCCATTTTTCTACATATAAACCAGAGGTATATGTACTTATGGTCATAAAACACAAAAAACATAACGATGTTACAGTTTTGGTAAAAATACCACAGTTTCTGTTCCGATGCACATAATCATATGAAATAACTTGTGAAAGAAAGGTTAGGTATTCTGCAATAACATATGTAAGCTAAAAATTCCACAATTTTAACACTGTGTTCCAAAAAACATTTTGAAATTAAGTACATTTTGAAGTGAAACAGCATAACGCTACCTTTTACAGTTTTTAAAGGCATTTTTGTGGATGTACAACCAAACCTGCTCAATATATGCAATATTTCTTTATGTGACCAAGTTAGTTACAACTATTACTATTTATTAGAAACAAATAAGCAATATAATATCAGTCTGAATAGCAGATATATGTCCATAACAAATTAAAATCATCTAGCGCACCCTGATTGTGACTGACCCGTTAGTAAATCGGTCAACATAAGTACACACTGTCTTTAGCGATCGAAGTCAACAATGGTGTCAAAATCAATGCACAAGTGACGAAATTACCCAAAATAAGCAACAGAAAACTAAAAGTTATCGCTGTGTCGAAAAGACAGTACATCAACATAAAACGACGCTAGTTTGTTATGACATGGAGGTAGAAGGAGAGAGCGTTCCCTCGCTCTCACCCAGCTATTAGTACGGGCCGCCGGTGAGATTGCCTCGCTAAAGCAATGGATTCGCTGGTACCGGGTGAGTGCTGAGTACGGAGGCCATCATTCTTCAGTCTAACGAAGGAGCGTTTCGTGCCAAAAAATACACGACAGCAACAAAAGTACCATCAATGTGAACTTCATATTTACAAAACATCATCAAATACACACTAAAAACTTAAAACGTCAAAATTCGCACCAGACCAAAGAACATGATGTTGTCGGTTTGATTTTCAAGGTCCTTGCAAAACAACGCTAACTTGTTATATGCGCATGCGCATATTAAGGGAAGACCCATTTGATTTCAGGGGGTATGCAGGAAGTGGGTATGGGAACTGTTTTTTTGTCAGAGAGACAGCATATTTTTATTTCCACTGTCAAGACCTGCATGTATTTTTTTTTAATGGAGTAGCAGTGCAATTTTTCAAATTTAAGCCAGTGTTTCACATATCACAGGATTGTTTTATGTATTCATTTTACATTCCACCAAATGAAAACAAAATGGAAAGTCTAATATATATACAACTTTAAATTATAGAACACTTTTTTGGCAAATCAACTGTGAACAGTACTATACCTGCTTTTCTTTAAAACAGTCAATTCCTTTTAAGTTCTCAGGGGAGGTGTTATCTTTTTTGGTCAGAGAAACAAAGCTCACACATTGTATTTCATTATATTTGTTGTTCCTCAATTTTTCATTGTCAACTTGTAATCTTTCTAACATATTTATATTGAGAGAATAATATATTGGTTTTAAAACTAGTTTATTGACTCCTGTCTTGTGTTTTAAATTTTCACAATTTACAGAAGTCAAATAGTCCCATATACATATTGCCTATGCCATTGAGATATTGCAACAGAAATCCTGATATACGATTTCTTGGGTCAGAAAAGGGAAGGAAAACATCAAGTGCACTGAGGTGTAAAGTAGTGAATGCTTATATCATAAGTGCTGGAAAAAAAACACATAAGAATTGTTTGTGGTAAAAACATTTGCATTGCCTATGGCAGCATGCCAGCAAAAATACATGAGAATGAAGTTTCCAAAATTTTGCTCATTTCAAGTGCATTGTGACAATTCCTTTTTTATTTCTGTCTGTTATGAGAATTTTTTTTTCTCAAGCCATTACAGGCTTAATTTTTTTCTTCTATTTCACCTGGTGACAATTTTTTTCTCAAAATCCTCCATACCCCCCTAGAAATCAAGTGGTTCTCCCCTAAGTGAGCCCCTGACCTATACGGGCCAGTGGATTACTTCCTCAGTAGAACTGATATGCCTGCCGGTACCGGTGATTATCGCCTGCGGAGGCCATCATTCTTCAGTCGATCAAAGGCGCCTTTCGTACCAAAAAATACACGACAACCGCAAAAGTGCATCACTGTCAACTTCATAACTATGAAACCTATTGAAATACACACTGTAACATTTTAAACGTAAAAAATGTTACCAGACCGAGAAACAAGATGGCGTCCATTTCGATTCTGCAACTCAGATTTTGTCCTACACTTGTGCGCATGCGCAGACGGTAGCTTTAGCGAAAGTGAGGCAAAATCAAGTCAATATAAAATAACATGGGGCCCGGGGGCACCGACGTCCTTTGTACCTCCTTACTGTTTATTAATTGCCATAAATGTGAAATTTGGCAAAAAGTCAAATTGTTTTGACATAAATGAAAGTTATTTGAACTGGTTGGTTACCGGTCCAGCATAAGTTCACGTGTGGATTCTAAGTATCAACAACCTTGATATGAACCATTGACTAAAAAACATTTGCTTGTTACACTCACCACACTTGTACTTAGTATTTGGAGTGTACACCTATCTACAATACAATGATAAAAAGTTTGGACTCTGTAGGTCAACAGTGCATCTTTAATGTATGAGACTAAATAAGCTTACCCCTCAAGTATGTATAGGCCAAAAACAATATTTAATTTTGAATTATGTAGTGCAGGGAAGGACATACAATATGGTGAAAAGCAAACTAAATATAAAAACTGAATATACAATTATATGGAAACGTTGTTTTACAGTCATGAGTATCTGGTGTGTGCGGAGAGACAAATATTAAAATCGGACAGTATCATCCTGACCACAGTTTGTCTGACTGGTTGTTTCCTTCTGATTTTCTGACACGGTGATAGGTACAAAATATTATGCTATTCACGATAGTTATACAACATAGCTTGCATTTTGTTCATAGTAGAACTGAGTTTTACATGTAAGATAACTTTCTCGTAAACTGTAAATTCTGGCTTCTGGCAGCTCAAACGTCGCAATACAACATTTTTTGATATGATATGGAGTGATTTGCACACATGCAGTGACAGTCGATATATTCATAGTATGAGAGTCTACTGTACATTAAAGGGACATTATTTGTATCTTTTGACCTTATATTGTTGCAAGCGAGAAGTTGATAATGTTGTTCGACTTATTGAAAGATGTCTAAAGAACGGTCGACCATAGATAACTTCCATCCCGTTTGCGTACACTGTATAGAAAAACCTTGGATCAGGGGTTAATGGTGGGCTACCGTTGACCTGCGATCAGACCACACTGCTAACTGCTATCTAGGCCGCTGTAAGCATCCGCGTGTAAAAAAAAATAAACAACACGAAGTGAAAGTCGAGAGCGCAGTGTAGCAGTTTCGGGATTCCCTATTACCGATGCTGTTTGCTCAGTTACATTTTGACGGTCAGTTTTTTCATGAAGATCTTGACGGCCAATCCTGCTCTTAGATACACCATTCTTTGCTGCTACAGAGCACATTTTTGTGCTGGGCATTTCAAATGCCTACAAGCTGCAAGAAGCCGACGACAAGGCCCGGTGACAAGACCTATAATTGCTGATTTGTTTCGTCTCGTTTTTACCTCCATATGTAGACTTGCCCAAAGCCTGTGGGCATAGAAATGTCAAAACAGAGGAAAATGAAGGGATAAACTTCAGTAGACAGTCAAATTATTGTTGAGGTGATCGCGAAATTGAAGCATTACAACAGAGGGGCCTCTACTGTCTGTGATCGAAACTGCTTTGGCGACTGACACGTATATCATGTACATTGTTGGGTGAAAGCTAGCTCTGCGTAGCAGGGCTGTGCCAAATCGCTGGCAGCACCTCGGTTGCGGCGTGCAGTTTCTCCACAAAAAACAACCCATTTTTAATCCCAAACTCGCACTGAATTTCGTTTTCAAGCACACCCGCCTCGCCTGGGTACACGATTAGCCCTGCGTACAGGTCTTTGTGACATTCCCGGCGTTATACGGCGTGGAGGCCGTATAACGCCAGGAACACAGACCTGTACGCAGGGCTAGGTACACGATGTGCTCAGCTACGCAAAACTCCCTTTTGGGAGTGGGTTAGAGGCCGTAAGCGACGTATAGGGTCTAGGCAGCTGTCATTGCGATGTACTCACTTTTGGTTCGAAATGCGATTCAACTGATGCAAATAATTACACGATGCATTGAGAATAACAACATTCGAACAGATCTTGTTTGTCGAGAAGTGACTCCAATCGCGAGCAGTATCAATCGACAGTACAGTACCCGCTCGGCGCGGTGTCACGATGTCACTGATGCTACACAGTGCACTGTTCTGTCCGAGTGCGATGTTTCCAAGTTCAACAAGCGATCATGTCGTGTTTGTAAAACAAACCAACGTAATGGCAAGAAAATGCCCTAAAAATCTTAAAAGTTGCCGAAGATTTGCTAACGATCAATGCACAGAAAATGCATTACTCTGTACCTGTTTCACTATCACCACAGCAATCTGACATCGTTTTAGTTTTACCATTGACCCAATCGCGTTTATGGTCTTATTTCTGTTTCACAGTCCCTATCATCGATACTAAAATCAAACTTACAAGCAAATGCCCTGTTTATTTCACTATTTGACAGTAGTTTGTGAGACGTGCATTTGTTTATGCGATGTGAGCTCATCGATATGCATTGTGCTGAAGTTAGTGTGTAGGTGATTGCCGCTCAGCGTTCTCATGGTTCTAGCTGTACTTTGATGGTTGACGTACGCGTAGTAATTTTGGTCATGTGCTGGGGTTCAATCATGGCGGTTGGTTCAAATCGCGCGGACGCCCTTACAAACATTGAACCTTGCCGTAAAGAGCAAGAAGGTGGTTTTACATATCCTTGAAGCTGTCCATAGTCACAATTTAGGTCCCCTATTGATTTGACCGGGGATTTCAGTCATCGAAAAAATGGAAAAAAAATCAAAAGATACAAATAATGTCCCTTTAAAGCATAGCGATGTTGACAACTACATGCATGCCAGTGCACGATTTCAAAGTAGCCAGGAGGAAATTCTAATGGTCTTTTAGTGGAAATATAGGTATTAAACGACAGTGAAACAAACAACATTAGTTATCGTGACCTTGCTAAAGTGCAATCTCGGATCATGTATGATCTGATGATCATGCCAAATTTAACCATGTCGGATTTAGCCCTGCGTACGATGCTGTGTGTTCCGCTACAGCTATTCGCCCTGCTCACCACAGCCCTGCAAAGACCCGTACGTAGGGTCGGTGACTTCAAATCCACTTTGGGACTTGACGTGAAAAGCCAAATTACTGCCGAAATTTAGCGTTCTTGGGCCCAAGTCGTATCCCTGCCCACCTCAGCTACTCGATCGCTTCCAAAAATGCCAGTCTTTTATTCACTTTTCGTAAATAACCGTCGATGTCGGCAACTCTCTCGCTAGCCCTGCGTACGTACGCAGTGTACGCAATGCATTCCCTGTGTGCGTTCCTAACACACAGCATCGTACGCAGGGCTAGCGAGAGAGTTGCTGACATCGACGGTTATTAAGTAAAAGATGATGTCAAAATCAATGCACAACTGTCAAATTTACCCAAAATAAGCAACAGAAAACTAAAAGTTATCGCTGTGTCGAAAGGACAGTATATCAACATAAAAAGACGCTAGTTTGTTATGACATGGAGGCCGGAGGTAGAAGGACAGAGCATTCCTTCGCTCTCACCCAGCTATTAGTACGGGCCGCCGGTGGGATTGCCTCGCTATTAAAAGCAATGGATTCGCCGGTACTGGGGAGTACGGAGCCCATCATTCTTCAGTCTATCGAAGGAGCGGTTCGTGCCAAAAAATACATGACAGCAATCAAATATACGCTAAAACCTTTAAAACGTCAAAATCCGCAACTGACTGAGAAACATGATGGCAGGCCTTGAAAAACAAGGCTAACTTGTTAATGTGCGCATGCGCATATTAAGGGGAGACCCATTTGATTTCGGGGGGGGGTATGCAGGAAGTGGGTATGGGAACTCTTTTTTGTTAGAGAGACAGCATTTTTTTATTTCTACAGTCAGCCCTGCATCAATTTTTTTTTTCAAATGGAGTAGCAGTGCAATTTTTCAAATTTAAGCCAGTGTTTCACATATCACAGGATGTTTTTATTTATTCATTTTACATTCCAACAAATGACAAACAAAATGGAAAGTCTATTATATATACAACTTTAAATTATAGAACACTTTTTTGGCAAATCAACTGTGATCAGTACTATACCTGCTTTTCTTTAAAACAGTCAATTCCTTTTAAGTTCTCAGGGGAGATGTTATCTTTTGTGGTCAGAGAAACAAGGCTCACACATTGTATTTCATTATATTTGTTGTTCCTCAATTTTCATCGTCAACTTGTAATCTTTCTAACATATTTATATTGAGAGAATAATGTATTGGTTTTAACACTAGTTTATTGACTCCTATCTTGTGTTTTAAATTTTCAAGATTTAGAGAAGTCAAATAGTCCCATCTAGATATTGCCTATACCATTGAGATATTGCAACAGAAATCCTGAAACATGATTTCTTGGGTCAGAAAAGGGAAGGAAAACATCAAGTGCACCGAGGTGTACAGTAGTGAATGCTTATATCATAAGTGCTGGAAAAAAAACACATAAGAATTACTTGTGGTAAAAACATTAGCGTGCCTTTGGCAGCATGCCAGCAAAGAATACATGAGAATGAAGTTTCCAAAATTTTGCTCATTTCAACAGCATTGTGACAATTCCTTTTTTATTTCTGTCTGTTATGAGAATATTTTTTTCTCAAGCCATTACAGGCTTAATTTTTTTCTTTTATTTCACCTGGTGACAATTTTTTTTTCCTCGAAATCCTCCATACCCCCCCCAGAAATCAAGTGGTTCTCCCTAAGTGAGCCCCTGACCTATACGGGCCAGTGGATTACTTCCTCAGTAGAACTGATATGCCTGCCAGTACCGGTGTTTATCGCCTACGGAGGCCATCATTCTTCAGTCGATCAAAGGCGCCTTTCGTACCAAAAAATACACGACAGCTGCAAAAGTGCATCACTGTCAACTTCATAACTATAGAACAAGTTGAAAAACACAGTGAAACGTTCACAATGTAAAAAATGTGCCCAAACTGAGAAACAAGATGGCGTCCGTTTCGATTCTTCAACTCAGATTTTGTCCTACAGTTGTGCGCATGCGCAGACGATAGCTTTAGCGAAAGTGAGGCAAAATCAAGTAAATATAAAATAAAATGGATAAAAATATTGTTTAAAAATAATGTAAGGCATGTATCACCAAATTTTGAACATTTCTGACGGTATTTCAACTATACGAACACCCATGCCAAACATCACAATAATCAAATCAGTGGTTTTGAGGAAAAAGTGAAAATAGTGGTTTTCAGAAAAAAGCTAAAAAAGTGACTTTAAAATGATTCAATCAAAAAAAGAAAAAAGACCGTTTGAGATACATGCCCAAGTGACCACCAGACCAAATTTCAGAAAAAGTTACTGAAGCGTTTCTGAGATACCTGCGTCCACAGCATACGGCCCACTATGTTGGCCGTATTGGGCCGCGCCATCACATTAGTACCTTGTGCCCACAGGGCACAAAGTACTAAAAATGAATAAAAATATTGTTTTAAAATAATACAAGGCATGTATCACCAAATTTTGAACATTTCTGACGGCATTTCAACTATACGAACACCCATGCCAAACATCACAATAATCAAATCGGTGGTTTTGAGGAAAAATTATAGTGGTTTTCACAAAAAAGCTGAAAAAGTGACTTTAAAATGATTCAATCAAAAAAAGAAAAAAGACCATTTGAGATACATGCCCAAGTGACCACCAGACCAAATTTCAGAAAAAGTTACTGAAGCGTTTCTGAGATACCTGCGTCCACGGCATACGGCCCACTATGTTGGGCATATTGGGCCGCGCCATCACATTAGTACCTTGTGCCCACAGGGCACAAAGTACTAAAAAGTGAATCCTTGGTGGCCATCTTTGATTGGTTTGTGAAAGCAAGTGGCGTGCACCAAGAGCTCACAAGTGGCGTGCACCAAGAGACCATAGGGTACTATACTTATGCTCAGTTGCACGATAATCGTTTCACAAACACTCATGACATAGTCGCTCACAAGATGCGCAGAGTCAGATGGGTAAGACTTAATCTATAAGTCCGCCTCTTTGCGGGGACTAAAAATAGAAAAATTTGCCTCAAAAATAGAAATCCCATATTTCATAACATTTTTGCACAAATCAGATTGAGGTCATTCCTTTGGTACCTGTGTACCAAATATCAAAGGAATCAAAGGAATCAGTCTGGCCGTTCAGAAAAAGTAGTTTTGAATGTAAAACGTTAACAGACTCTGGACACCCAACAATGATACATATCCACCTATGAGATAAACTCTGTGTTGCTGACAGCGGAGATGTTAATTTGTGTCAGCATATCACATAGTAGTTTAAAATTAAAGTCAGTGAATATAGAGTTTCTGTGCATCTACACTTGTGTAACTTAACTTGGTGTTTTGGAAATCACAAAATGATGGTATTAAAATAATACAATTAAATTCAAAACTATGTGCTTGCCATTTATTCCAAAATTGTGATAAAACTCTTTCTAACCTGGCAATTGTCTATTGCTTGATGGAAAAAGTCATCCAAGATCAAATTTGTGATGTGGGGATTCTTGTCAAAGGCTTCCTTGATCTTTCCTAGAAACACACTGAAAAAAAAATCACAAACATTAAAAATAGTGACAATATCACTGTTCACTCCCACATAGTTATCAAAACAAGCCAACAATTGTATGAAACATGGACACACATACAGACTGACTGGCATACACAGACTGGCACAGAGTGATGACATTGGCCCCAAAGTGTGCCTTGGCCCATGGAGAGTGATAATTATTTAACAAACAGCTGAATGCAATGATAAAATAGTTAAGTATAGGCCTACAGGCACTGAGGGTGAATATGTTATGTACAGCAATTTGATTAGTTTCTTTTCCTTTACTACTTTTGTGATAATTTTTAAGACAATCAATCTGCATGGCAGTTTATGTATTGACAAATATGTTATCTTTTACAGGCACACAGCAAACTGTTCTTGACAATATTTGACATAGACGGAAATACATAACATGCAACCAATGTTTACATTTTGCCCATACACCAGATACATGGAGAGATTTCAACATACAATCACTAACTCAGAAACCCTACAAAAAAAAGTAAACATTGTTTTCTTCCAGAACAGCTGGTGCATCCACATCTGGAACAACTTACAAACTTAAAGGGGAAGTTAACCAAGGATGATTTTTACATATGTGGTAGCTCTGTGGTCATTTACCCAGGAAAAACTATTTTCACCATTTATAACTAGCAGGATTTTTTACAAAAAACGATAAAATAGTACAGGAAGTTGCCCATGTAATTTGAATCATGGGAAAAAAACTCCAAACTTGGAGCTTGCATAATGTGATATGGAAGGGACCATCTTCGGACGGGTATGGCCCCCACATTGTCCACTCACAGTAACACAGTAGTAAACAGCAACACAAAATCTGACAGTGGAAAGTTTATTACCGTATTCCTCTGATTCTAAAACCCCCTTTTCAGAACCAAAGGTGACGGAAAAGATGTGGGGGTTGTGTAAACGGATGTCACCGCGAAATCGAACGTCATAGTTAATTTATGCTAATTAATGCAATGTTATGCAAATTTTATGCCAATTTTTTTTTTATTCACGCGAGCGCTGCAGACAACTCATACTTTGTGATATCGACTCATGGCCATGCTGAGTCGATACTGACAGTCGAATCTGTACGGTATAAATTAGGCCTAATGGAGATTGACAAGTTTTGAAATTTAGCGTATTTGCCATACCCTTTTTTACTAAACAATGCAATAGCAATAAATGTTCGTATTTCGTGTATAGATAATCACCACGATACTTCGTTGCGCTCCCCAGCAGCAGCTAGCTCCCCATAGCATGGCCGCAAAGGTCAGACAATGAGTGAAGGGAAAGTCCCTAAGGTTCCGCTGGCTATGATTGGTCAATTCACGCAATAGGTCAAAGGTGTCAGTGCATGAGGTCAGGGTAAAGTTCTGTTCAGCAAATGCATGTGGTGGTGTCCGTCCGATGTTTTCTATTTACGATTTTCAATTAGCGTACTCCTTAAAATAAACGATCAATTACATGTTGTGAGTTTATTATTTTGCTCGTACGGTAGTTTCAAAAAGTCTAACCGTATCTCGAAACGAAATGTGATCTTACGAACAGGCAGGCGCTAGGCTCGAACTGATAAAGTGTTGAAACATCGGCTGGCCAAGACGAAAGATTGCTACGCCAATCTGCTTACGATTTGATGAATTGAATTTTTGGCAATAAATCTTTGAAGTTTTTTATTATTTGTATCGATGAATGAAATGTCTCTTGATGTGGAATTCAGCCATCTATGATTAACTGTTCGGAATATGGTACAAACATGCACGTTTTTGTTCCAACTGTAAGTGTATAGGGCCGTTTATGAAGTTTGGTATTTTTCCCTCGCAAGACTTCGAAAGCATGCATAATCTTGAAAATCTGTTACACTATAGCCTGCTCATTGCCGGGACTAGTTCAGGAAAAGGACACACACAAGCAAGAAATGCCGTTCAAACAATAAATACATTACATGAGAAAAACTATGTGCAAAATTGATAAAACATAAACGAAAGAAATTCAAAGAATTTTCAGTTCATGCGCATAAGAAACTTCGGATGTCGCGTTTGTCGATACAATTGCCCTCTTCATCGAAGTCAAACCCATCGAAGTCCACATCGTCATCTTCCCCCTTGTCATCAAACACGAGTCCTACGGCTTCATTTGATAAGTTGTCATCGAGTACCGGAATCTCCTCGGAAATCATGATGTCTTCAGTTCCGTCGAGCACATTTGCGATACCCGTGGAAAGGAACGATTTTTTCACCACGTGAAATGAGCAAATCGTACTTGATCGACACGTTCAAAAAACTCGACTATCGTAATGTTCATGTTATGGTAGCCAAATGGCATCGAAATATTCGATTCATACTTGATCAAGATGTTCAAAAATCCGCTTATTTTGACAGTTGCAAAATGACACTAACGAAAAGACGGCATTGTACTAGATCGAGACGCTCAAAAATCCAACTCTTTTAATGTTCATTTACATAGCGAAATCCAAGTGGAATTTTATCGCCAGGAACGGATAGAACCAAATAATACCAAAATAACACCAAATAATAGAGTGCTTGTTTTGAGGTTTGATACTTCACTTTGGCACTTGTTTGTGACTTTGATAAGCAACGTAGGTGTCTCGGATATCCTTGTCTCATTACATGACAATGGCTCTATTGTTCTGGTCAGAATTTGGGTGTACCCCCACGGGGGCGTTATAAACGAACTAACAGCCAATTACGAATCGATGAAATAATCCTGGGGGGCGTTATAATCGGGCGGGGTTTTAGAATCGGAGGAATACGGTATAAGTGATTCATTGTTTATGCAAAGATAAACAGTATAAACAAAAATTATGTAAATACGCACAGCCTGGTTTAAGCATGGGTGAGTGGACAATGCCATACCCATGGGAAAATGGTCCCTTCCATATCACATTATGCAAGCTCCAAGCTTGGCGCTTTTTCCCATGATTCAAATTACATGGGCAACTTCCTGTACTATTTCTATCGTTTTTTGTAAAAAAGCTTGCAAGTTATAAATGGCGAAAATAGCTTTTCCGGGGGTAAGTGACCACAAAGCTAGCGCATATGTAAAAATCATCCTTGGTGAACTTTCCCCTTTTACCAATTACACAAGGATGATGACGCAAGAGATTAAGTGAAGAAATTTAACTGTGATGAACTTAAGTATTTCTTTCAAATCCTTACCTAACTTGACATCTAAAACTGAAATACAGCGCATGGTTAATTGCGCTCAAAAATACATCAGGGGCCCATAGACCATTTGATAAGGGGGGGGGGGTGTCTGGAAGACTGATGAGGTACATTATCTTTTTTATCCGATCCATTGTACATTCTTTTATTCCCAATCCTCCCACCTATTCTTTTTGTCAAACCTTCTCTGCCTGATTTTTTTATTGACATTTGTTTGGAATTTTTTTCAAAATATGCCAGGAACCCCAACTCCCTCACTCTTAAAGATTGAAAAAATTCTTGAATATATTTGTTGGAAACCAAACTTGCTAAAATCACCTCAGCTATGTTTTCTAATGATTTTTTTACCACATTTCAACACCAAATACAGTTTACGATACCAAATGCTTACTAAATCACCACATTATATACTCTTAGTTCTAGTAGGTATAAAATTACCAAAAAAAAAAATAAAAATACAAAATGAAAGATATCCCAGTTAAATTGACAGTTTGCAAAGTTGCCCCAAAAATTCAAATTCTGAATTTCAATCTAATTTCAATTTATACAAAAACCCTAAGAACCTGTTTGCTGAATATCAAAGCAATCAGACTGGTAAATTTTGAGAAACAAATTTTTTGACCAAAAATGAGAAACGTCTATGTGTTTTAGTCTCTGCGATTCACAAGTGTTTTAATTCCCGCTGGTCGGTCAGTACTTTATTTGTTTTTACTATTGCAGTTTTTTTTCTCTGCTTTTTAACAAGTATTGTATCTCCCGCTGGTCGGCCTATTTTTACTGACAATATCAATATAATTTGTACAAGCATGACTGAGGTTATCCTGAGGAACATGAATATTAACTTTCAGAGCAATCACACGAGTGATTTTTGAGAACAATATTTTCTGACTAAAAACGGAAAAAATACCCTAAAAATACAAACATGCAAATTTCACCCCAATTTTTGCACACATAATTAATAATACCGAAAGGAATCTGCATACTAAGTTTTAACCAAATCTGACCAACGCTTACTTAGTTTTAGCCATTTGCAGGATTTTTCCTTATTTCCCCTCATTTGCATATTTTTGGCACTGACATGTTCATTTGAACAAATTTACATCTTTACCCCTTGGTGCACCTGTATACCAAATACAATGTACATAGCATGTTATGCGAACTTTGATCAAATAAATTGAAGTATATATCCTTAATCAGGAAAATTCATTAAATACACAAATTAGGAATTCACTGAAGCAAAAATGCTTAATGCCTTTCAATAACGTTAGCCTACATAATAGTATATAGCAAGATTCATCAGTTTTGGTCATGTAAATTCAAATATATATCCCTAATTTCAAAAATTCATTAAACATGCGAATTAGGAGCTGGATGAAGTAAAAATGCTTAATGACTTTCAGTAACGTCGTATCATAGTATCTTTAAATGCTTAGTGACTTTCAATAATGTTCTATTATAGTATCATTAATGTACATAGCCAGTTTCGTCAACTTTGGTCTCGTCATTCAGATAAATACCCCTAATTAGGAAAGTTCATAAAATATGCAAATTAGGAATTGGCTGAAGTAAAAATGCTTAATGACATTTAATAGTGTTCTATCATAGTATCTTTAATGTACATAGCAAGTTTCATCAATTTTGGTCATGTAACTTCAAATATATATCCTTAATTTCAAAAGGTCATTAAATATGCAAATTAGGATTTGGATGAAGTAAAAATGCTTAATGACTTTCAATAAGGTTAAAACATAGTATCTTCAATATGCATACCAAGTTTCGTCAATTTTAATCGAGTAAATTCAGATATATACTCCTAATTTAGGAAATTTCATTAAATATGCAAATTAGTAATTATCTTTCATGTCACCCCTTAATATCTTTCAAAGCTGATATATCTTGGTGTGATCAACATTTGTAGCGAATCTCATCAAATTATGTGCAGTCGTTGTCAATATATATCAGTTTTTTCTAAAATCATTAATTATGCAAATGACCAAAAATTAAGCAAGCCACACCCACCAAAAACTAATCAGTTCTTGCCATTTGCAAACTGAATCTATGTACCAGATTTTAATGTGATCTGATGAGCCGTTTTTGAGATATTGAGTACACAGACAGACAGACGGACAGACAGACAGACAGACAGACAGACACACAGACAGACAGACATCGCTGCGACATATGCTCACGTGTGTCAACACGTGAGCAAATAAAACTATTTAATAAGAATGTCTCCCTTTGAACTTTTCCCTATTACATAACATCTTATAGTGAACTTTTCCCTATTACATAATGTCTTATAGTGAACTTTTCCCTATTACGTATTATCTTATAGTGAACTTTTCCCTCAGCATGGCCTGCTGCTCTTTATGTTCAAGCTGAGATCATAAACAACTACTTTAGTGTTTATCTGTCGGTGGCATACCCACATGTACATCTGGGACCCTTTACCTGTTTACAACATGTTTGCTCAATGAGCACAGTCATCTTTCAAAGTTTTATTTTGATACATGTATTTGTAAAGAAAGTAGATTCAAGTGTCATTTTTGTTACTTTCCAGCGCCTGAGTTCCCCTCGACAGTTTTTTTTGTGTACGTGTGGGCCTGCCCCTCTTAACTAAGGTCACATAAATATTGAAACTATCTGCATCTCGAGCACCACATGCACGTGTGTTTGCCTTACTGTTCCACTGAGTTCATTCCGACTACATAGCATGCTTGTACTTTTTCAAGA
Source organism: Ptychodera flava (assembly GCF_041260155.1). Classification (NCBI taxonomy): domain Eukaryota; kingdom Metazoa; phylum Hemichordata; class Enteropneusta; family Ptychoderidae; genus Ptychodera; species Ptychodera flava. The sequence goes on along the minus strand of NC_091934.1, from coordinate 485,886 downwards.
TCCATGAATCAAAATAAGTTTACAGTCATTCACAAAGCACATGATGCAATTACACTATGCAGTAAAGCCAACCTTCATACAGGAAAATGGCAATCACTGTCAAAGGGCATACCACTTTTCGGCACACATAGAACACAGTGAGTTCACTCCACCCACGTTAGAGAGAACATGTCATAAATTTTTATTTTAATGACTTTTCTTTTTTTACAACAGCAAGAACAATTATTCAATGATGTAGTTAATCAACTTGTCATCGGATTTTCACAGGTTTTCAGAAACACTGTTGAGATTTTAAGAATTTACAATGACTTTCAGGCATGTATAGACCAAATAAAATACGTTTTCAAGCCTGAATTGTCTAGTTAATTACCTCCCGGTGCTCTTGCCTTTTGGACAGGAAGAATATTGATTTTACTTGCCCATCTCTGATTTTGCTTGTTACTTTGTTTACACTAGCATGTTGGACTAGTAGGCACCAAAAACTTCTTGCCTCAAAGAAAAATATACTAGTCTGTTAGCTCAGGTTGGTTGAAGCTCACTCCTGCAATGTCATTGCCAAATGGGGAAATCTCAAACACAAACCTAAATCTACCAGGAAGCCCAAAGTAACATACTAGTATGTACATGTACCAGTACTACAGGACTCACAGCAAACCACATTTCAAAGGACACAATTGAACACAGTATTATTAAGCAAATTTTCAAATCACAAAGAAAGTGCTAAGTTTGAAAGTTTTTACTGTTTTTGTACAATTTTTGCTCATTTTCATATAGTCATATGATCAATTTGGCTTGAACAAACTGCAACCAAGTGAGACTGTAGTTCAAAATTTCAAAGGTCTTAGTAGTAGTTTCTGCATTTCAATTTTTTATCATTTCTGCATTGAGCTCCTTTGCATTTTTTTTGAGCCACAACAATCTCAGAAATTCAATCTTTGACCCAAATGCATTCAGACACTAAATGTAAAGCTGATAAGTTCTGCTGTTTCTGATTAAACTTGGTGGACAGACAGAATGATATGTATACTGAAGAGCTGTCTGTTCCTCTTACAATCATATTTAATAGGTCTTTGCAACAAGGTGTTTTTCCAGCTATTTTCAAGCGTGCAAACATTGTCCCTATTTTTAAAGCTGGGGACCGAACTGAGGTTGTAAATTACAGACCAATCTCACTTTTGCCCTTATTCAGTAAGATTTTTGAGAAAGTAGTGTACAATAATCTTGTTAATCATGTTAAATCTGTCATATATGAAAGCCAACATGGGTTTGTCAGCGGCCGTTCGACCACGACAAATCTGGTATCTTATATTAATTATATCAGCACAGTGATGGACAAAGGAGGGCAGGTTGACTCTATTTACTTGGATTTTTCAAAAGCTTTTGACTCGGTCGACCACACTTTATTAATTCATAAACTTCAGTCATATGGTATAGGTGGTAATCTGTTAACCTGGCTTTCCACATATCTTCAATGTTGTTTACAAAGGGTAGCTTTTGACGGGGAACTGTCATCATGGGGACATGTCACATCAGGTGTACCCCAAGGGTCTATTTTGGGTCCGCTCCTCTTTGTACTTTATATCAATGACATGTCTGAATGCATGAACCATGCAAATTTATCTTTGTATGCTGACGATTCCAAGTTATTTATGGCCATTACTGATATGTCCGATTGCATCAAACTACAACAAGATATCAACCAGGTTGTGAAGTGGACGAGCAAATGGAAGTTGTCATTAAATGTTGAAAATGTTCATGTATTTCATTCACTTCGAAAAAAAACGTCAAAATATTTCCTTACAGATGTGCTAAGCAAACTATCTTGACTCGCACCAACTTTGTAAAAGACCTTGGTGTATTTTTAACAAGTAAACTTAACTGGAGTATGCACATTAACCATGTTGTTTCAAAGGCTTTTAAAATGCTTGGATTTATCAAGCGTTCTTGTAAATATTTTAATAGCATCAAAGTTTTAAAAACATTGTATGTCTCCTACGTCAGAAGCCACGTTGAATACTGCTCACCCATCTGGTCCCCTCATCAATTATATTTAATAAGGAAATTAGAAAGAGTCCAAATAAAATTTATCAAGTATCTTTGTTTCCGTTCATCGATGGCTTACTCAAGGGCTCTGTATAGTAACCTATGTTATGAATTTCGCCTTCCCACATTGGAGAACAGGCGAAAATTTTTAGACACTCTTTTTCTTTATAAAATCCTTCACTCAGTTTATAGTGTACCAGATGTTCTTGCACAGATTCATTTTAACGTTCCTGCTTTTACATTGCGTCGTGCTGTTCTTTTTAGACCAGTGTCAGCAAGTACGAATATCTTGAAACACTCATTTTTATCACGATCTCAGACATATTTAAATTCTATCTGTAACAAGCAAAATTTAGATATTTTTAATAACTTCAGTAATTTTCGTCATGGATTATGTAAGATCCTTTTTTCTGAATGATTACTTTTATCTGGATGTTTTTCTGTGTGTCTTTCGCTGTGTTGCTGTTTTTTGGTTATTTCTTATGTGAATTCTCCTGTCTGTTTGTTTAGGTTGTAACTGTTATATATTTTTCGTTTTTGTATTATATTTTTATTTTCAAACAAACCTGTTATTGGGGCAACCTGTTGCTTCGAGATTAATAAAATAAAATAAAATAAAAATAGGTGGACACTGGAAAGCCATTACCCCTATAGTTTCTTTTGCCATGTTTATATATGACAGCAGGAAGCTAAAGAGCCACGCTTTGGTAGTTGTCTGAGTATCAACATGTGTACTTTTAGTTCTAAATGGATAAAGTGAAACAAGCATAAACTATTGCATCTTTCATGAAGCATACCATCAAGTTAAGCGAGTAAGAAACTAAAAAGCACATTGAAAGACAATAACAAGGTGTCACCTGCGGATGATACATCCACCTCGCCACATCAGGGCAATACCTCCATAGTTTAGTGTCCAGTTAAATATTTTAGCAGCTTCTCGCAACAGCATGAAACCTTGTGCATATGACACAATTTTTGATGCATACAGGGCCTGCAAATATACAAATATTACAATGTTACAACTTCATTTCTTGACATGACCATATTTGATGATAACGAAATCCACAAATATGAGAGAAGTGTGGGTCACATCGTACCGGGAAATTCCTGAAATATTACTAAAATGGCAAACTCTCAGCTACACCGCGCTCCATTATTCCCCTTTTGTCTTAACGGTTGTTGATTACTGACTACGATACATGTATCTTTGATAAACACGCAGAGATTATGTATAGGCTTGGCGGTATAGTGCGCATGTGCTATCTTCAACACGATGCTGGCTGAGCGTTCTCAACTCTGCCGGTATCAGTACAGCAAACACGTCCACCAGACCAAAGCCGGCACTAGCGCTCAGTAGCATTGAAAAAGCAAGCGAGGGCCACAAAAGTGAACCTGAAGAAGTGCGAGAAGGTCAATTTAAATGTAAAACAGTCCGACTTTGGCTCATACTGCAACAACGATCAAGAACGTAGTGAAGAGTCAGATTTGGCCGAGAGAGGACGCAGTCGTTAACAGAGATGTGCTCAGTTCAACAACAATGAAAGTATTTGACACGCTTAACCCTAAATGTAAAACGAATCCGGCTCCTTCTAGAAGTGCCGAAACTAGCAGTTTTTGTTATATGAGGTTGAAAACAGTAATTAGAGATGACGAATATCTACAAAATGATTCTCAATACTAGAGAGAAATCAGGGGGTAGAATTGAATTGTAAATATTTTGAATATTTTGTCACTTATTTGACTCGTTGTTGGTCATGATCTAATGCAGAACATGTGGATTATGTTGACAGTCGAAATTCATAGGACACAGGGTTAATAAGCGGCCAAAAACTGTTGATCACCTTTGGCGCATAAATTGTGACCTTGCGTGACTTGTACTTTATTAATGACATAATCTGGTCGATGATTGGCTAAAAGTTGGAATTCACTTGGTAAATCAGTAGGTCAGGGGTTAAACATACCAAGTGTATCCATATGCCCGAAATATGTACTTGCAATATGACGTTAAGTTGGTCTAATAAACATTTTCATTCAAAGTAATACATTACCAGGTCCATGGGACATTTGTGATTTGCAAAGTTAAGTAGGACCATTACAATGTCAAGTAGGACAAAATAGGGACAATTATTGAATGCTAGAACCCCTTTACGTTATGGCAGCATGTGCATAACAATGCACAATATTGTGAGCTGTACCATCTGACAGCACATTTAAACATCAAAGTAAAAAAATAGTTTTAATTTTCAACAACATAATCATCACAGGATATGTAGAACACAGATTTCAAATACCTGACGAATGCTTTCAATAAATTCCTGTTTATTCCCAGAGTATTTTGTAGATGCAGGTCCTTTGAGCTGTTTGCTTGCTTCAACTCTCTCTTGCTGTAATGCTGACAAGCATCTGGCAAATACGGACTCTCCTGTGAAAATGTAACATAATGAATCCCAGTAAATGACACAGTTCCCACCTGTAATTTAGGTTTGTATGCATTGTCACTGAATTGAAGTCAAAATATTGTGGCAATTAGAATAGGAATTAGGGAGGCATAGGCAAATATGGTCATACCTTTATGTCATACCTTTATGTCATAAACAAGTCAAGTTTTAATTACATGGCAAATTTAAGTAATGGCTCCAGCCTGACAAAAAATAAAACTGCTGCCATATTAGATGATCTCATATTAAAACATAGGGCCAAAGTCCCTGAAGCTACTATAGACATGGATACAAAATTAAGTGTTTTCTGACTGTATGAAATTATCTCACTAAGGTCATCCTAGGGACCTGTAAACCAAATATCAAAGCTGTGTGACCAGCGGTTTTAAAAAAACAAGCGACTCAACAGATGACAGAGCTCTGCTGTGTTATGTAGAGAATAACCTTTTGTGACACATGTATTGATAAAGAAGGTGGATATCTTTGATAGCTCATTTCAGGATGGCCTGACCAAAATGGAAAAAAAATTCCTTAAAAATACAGATTTCCATATTTCATCACAATTTTAAAAAATCTCAGTTTGGTTATCCCCAGGGACCTGTTTACCAAATAACAAAGCTGTCTGACCAGTGGTTATGAAGAAGAATATTTTTTACCAAAAACACCCTTTTTGGTCTAATTTGCATATTTTCAACAATATCAAAATCAATAAAAAGAGTTTCTCAAAATCATATAAATTATCCACACAACAAATATCAAATCAATAAGTACTGCAGTTCTCAAGATATTTGAGTGGACGGACGCCTCACAAACGGACATACATACATACATACATACATACATACATACATACATACATACATACTGACAGTGCACGCCGGACAGATACCCATCCCAATAGCTTCTATAGACTATATTAGTCTATAGTAGCTAATAAACGAAAGTTAATTACATTCTAATTAAAGTAAACAAGACTTGCTTAAATCAAGATTTTCATCATGAAAAAAAAGCATATCTGTCAGGTTATAAAGAATCTTAAGCTGGTTATCTTTTTATCAGTATTTTCATCCTATTAACCAAGCACATTTAACTTTCAAATAAACATTGTAAGTAAGTTCTGTTGAATAAGTTGAGATTGTACGTACTCAGAGAAAGCACACTGAAGAGACAAATGTTTGAAACTAAAGAAGTTCAAGGTCATCAAAAGCATCATGTAACACTTTCATTGCACTGTTTACACAGATTGCAAAATTGCTATAAATAGCACATGAGGAATCTTACAGCCCTGCTTAACCATAAAAACCCTATCACTTTGACCACTCTTTTAATTGACCACTCTATTTTTTTCCTCAAAAAGTAATTTTATTTTATCCTTACCAAGTCAACCATAAATGGAAATTAGAACTTTCTCTATCTCTATTTATTTGACCACCCTATCATGACAAACTATTTTGAGCAATTTCTTTTAAATAATATACAGGGCACAATAAATGACGGTTCAGAATATGTCAAAGTTGGGATTCAGGCAAGTTGCCTTTACATGTTTTAATCCTCCAAGATGGTAAGCATTTCACTATGAACTGTCAAAAAAAGTTGAACTTTCTGATAATTCTACACTAAATTATTTTGGCTTTGATGATTTCCTAATTAATTCAATTATTTAAAATCATATTAATTATTTTTTTCTAGGTGAATTGATAGGGTTAATACAGAAGAAGAATTACATACAATGTAAGTCAAATTTTGATCAAAAATGACAAAAAAAATTCCTTAAAAATACAGATTTGCATATTTCATCACAATTTGAACAAATCTAAGTTGGGTTGTCCCTAGGGACCTGTATACCAAATAACAAAGCTGTCTGACCAGCGGTTATGAAGAAGAATATTTTTTACCCAAAACGCCTTTTTTGGCATTAATTTGCCTATTTTCGACAATATCAAAAAATTAAAAAAACTAGTTTCTCAAAATCATATTTTTCATCTACACAACAAATATCAAATCAGTAAGTACTGCGGTTCTCAAGATATTTGAGTGGACGGACGCCTCACAAACGGACATACATACATACATACATACATACATACATACATACTGACGACGGACGCCGGACGGATACCCATCCCAATAGCTTCTATAGACTATAGTCTATAGTAGCTAAAAATACCGCAATGATACGGTGTTGCTCAAATTTTATCAGAATTGGTATATACCAGTATGGGTACCAATGGTCAACAGTATACACATATTGACTGGCCATGAGGGCAACAGCATACGTCTGTACCCCGAGGGACTGTGAGTCACCCCCAAAAACAGACTGTTTCCCGAGGCCGTAGGCCGAGGGAAACAGTCTGTTTTTGGGGGTGACTCACAGGCCCGAGGGGTTAAAGACGTATGCTGTTGCCCTAATGGCCAGTCAATATGTGTTTTGTAACACACCTCATCCGTAGTCATACATAAGCACGTACCATACACAAAAGTTGTCGCATGATGTAATATGTTGGAGTGGTTCAGCAAGAAAAAGTTTTTGCCGACAGGGTCGCAATACTTCTGCAAAACGTTCAATGCACCTTTGATTATCGTCTTCGTTCGTTTCGAGTCCTTGTTTGAAACCAGAGCATTCAGTTCTTCTTCAGAAAGTAGGATAAACCGAGAAATTTCTCGACTATCGTTTTGCTTGTCCGCAGACGGCATCTTTGTTTACATTCCAGTTCGCGCATGCGCCAATGTTTTTTTGACGTCAGCGGGCATCATTTTTCGGAACTGATGCCTGGCAGGCAACAGTTCCGACAAATGATGCCTGATGACGTCGTTTACGTGGATCAGCACAAAAAGAACGCATCCCACGTGACTGTCAATTGGCGAATTAGAACACAGACTGCGGATGAGGTGTGTTACAATAAATGTTGTTTCTATCTGTTCAGTGGAGTAAAATTCTACGTTGATGTTATGACAACGATTTCTGGTAAAACAACAAGAAATATTTAAACCAGAAAAACAAGAATGACAAAAGTAAATAAGGTCTGAAACTTTAGGTACTGGAGGTCAACTTTAGCAACATGAATAGCAGAAACAAGCCCCTCTTAGTTTGAGCATAGACAGTCTTCCCCCCCTCTACTGTCTATGGTTTGAGCAGGTCTGTTAATATGTGACAGTTCATTATGACAGGAAATGACTCAAGGTCAGTGGAGTTGGCCTGTTTCTTACTGGCATGCCATCACTCCTGTATATTAGCAGGATTTCCCTTTTTCTTACCTCATTTGCACATTTTTTACACTGACGTGTTCATTTGAACAACGTCACATCTCAAACCCTGCATCTACCTGTACACCAATAGGCGAGCGGCAGATTCACCTATTTTTCACACTTAATGTACCCACCTTACATACGGCCACATCATACATCATTTGAAAGCTTATTATCTCTAGTTCAAGAAAATTAACGATGTGGAGCTGCCAAATAGGGCCATACACCCCTAATTTGCATAATTCACACGGGTATCCAATTTGCATAAATGCGATATAAAATTAGAAATTTCATTGTTAACTACTCTAAACATACTTTTAAACTATCGACTGATATATCAAATAAAAGGTATTTGCATGTAGAATACAACACAGATATCCAAAGAGATATTTGAATTGATTTCAATGAAATATTTCCATATTTATTGTGAAAAAATTATTTTCCCCTTTTGAATAACAATATTTTAAAAATTTCAACACATGCAGCCTCATCATACAGCCACATCAGACATCATTTCAAAGCTTATTATCTCTAGTTTATGAAAATGGACAATTTTGATCTGTCAAGTAGGGCCATAGCCCCTAATTTGCATAATTTACATGGGTACCTAATTTGCATAAATGCTATGCAAAATCAGAAATTTACTTTTAACCACTCTAAACATACTTGTAAACTATCGAGTGATATATCACATGAAAGGTATTTACACGTCGAATACAACTTTGATATCCAAAGAGATGCTAAAATTGATTTCACTGAAATATTTTCATATTTATATTGAAAAAATATTTTACCCTTTTGAATTAAAATATTTTAAAAATTTAAATACATACAGCTACATCATAAAGCCACATCATACTTCATTTAGAAGCTTATTATCTGTACTTCAAAAAAGTTGACAAGGTTGAGCTGTCAAGTGCGGCCGTAGCTCCTAATTTGCATAATTTACATGGGTACGCAAATTACAAAAATGTGATATAAAATTAGGAATTTATTACTACTCTAAGCATACTTTAAACTATCGAGTGATATATCTAACGAAAGGTATTTGCATGTAGAATACAAAATAGATACCCAAAGAAATATTAAAATGATTTTATTGAATTTTTTTCATAATCATATCGAAAAATATATTTTTCCCTTTTGAATAACGATATTTTAATACTTTTAACACATTCAACTACATCATACAGCCACATTATACGTCACTTGAAGGCCTATTACCTCTGCTTCACGAAAAATGACGATATGCAGCTGCAAAAATAGAGCCGTAATTCTTTAATTTGCATAATGCACACGGGTACCTAATTTGCATGAGTCCAATATAAATTTATAAAAATCCATGTTATGTACTCTTCACTTGCTCTTTAACTATCGAGTGATATATCAAATGAAAAGTATTGGCATGTAGAATTGAACTATGAATTCTAAACACGTATCTAAAATATTCTTATCGAATATATTATTTAAATCGCGAATATCTTGACTTATTTTTAATATTCATAAAATTGTGCAGTAAATACGAATAATGCCCACATTATGCAAAATAAAAATAAAATGTATACAAAATACGAATAATTCAGCAACACAGGACAAATATCGCTCAGACTGAGATTCAGAGACATTGTATGATTTTCATTGGAACCAAACACGAGCTTAATAAATTAATATTAAACATACAAAATGTATCCTACTGTGAAATTTTTCGAAAGCTCTTTTCAAGAAATCACATTTTTAGACCTCATTATCTGTGAAGGTCATCGATACAACAAATTAACATTCTCGACTTAAGAACACACACACACAACACCAACAGATACCAGATTCCAGTTCATGCTATCAAACGGCAACATTCAAGGATTTGTTAAAGGCGAAACATTACGATACATTAGAACAATTATGCCACAACAATACGATACAAAATACAAGATTTTTTCGAGATAATGAAGTAAATGAAGTAAAAAAAAAGTAAAAGTAATTCTAGATCTTGTTTGATTATAACTAACTTTAGAACAATCGGATGACATTTAATTGTTATTCGATTTTCATTGAATTGCCTTCGAAATCTTGGAATCGCAAAAAGTAAAAGGGAACCAAAATATTTTCAGGTCCCCTATAGGCAGATCAAAGCTTTCAAGTGCTCCTCTTCTATCCCTCAAAATTTCGATTTCTCCCCGAATTCCTTCGCCCCTCACCACTATTATTTGTGAACGTTGCCTAATCACATACATATGAAACAGAAATATAAGCGTTATACCTATGCCAAACAAAACCTACGACAGCTCGATCTCCGATTCACATGAGCATCCACAAACACAACCAGACCGAAACGATAGACATTCTAGCTTCCTTATTTGAACAAACTTAACTTCAGTGAAACAACGTGGTCAAGTAGTGCACACGTTTCATCAACCGAAAATGAATTTTAAGCGACTGATAAAGACAACTCTATTCTCGAAAGGTAGCATAAAAGGATCGCAGCGTCACATTAGTCTTTCCACTCCAGTGCGGGTTCAGGGCAGGATACGTAGATTAGGGGTAGGTCTCGCCATGGCAAATCAAAACTTTACACAAAACAGCCAAACATCACTTACACAAAATTCAAACAACGTTAGATATGAACGATGTGTGGAGTTTGCTTTCTCTTATTACATGTCACCAGTTGTGTCTGCTGTCAAATTAATCTTTCGTGCACAAGGCAGCTATAACTGTGGCAACCCTTTTACTCATGACAAAACTGTTTAAGAAGCTGGAGGATGATGTATTTGTAGAATTACTAGATGTACTGGAAATGCATGACACTGTATCGCCATGAATAACTTGGATCATGAATCATGCCATAAGTTTGACTACAGCTTACTCTTTCACATTGTTTCGGCTACAAAGCTACTTTTTAACAACTACAATAGTGTCGTTCATTGGGATCTTTCCTCATGTTTGGACTTGATAGTAATTTGTGATATTTTCCCAACATCTTTACGAAAAAATGTCGGCGTTCAAATCATTAACTACATATCTTAAAAATCAATTTATATATATATATATATATATATATATATATATATATATATATATATATGTGTGTGTGTGTGTGTGTGTGTGTGTGTGTGTGTGTGTGTGTGTTGTTGCCTTGCTTACAACATTACAAGAAAATGTTGGTATACTTGAGTAACATTAAAAGGTTTTCATATGCTGTGAATGAGTATATCGTACTCCATATAAAGGGCATGTTTGGAGAAACACTCTCTGACCTATAAAAACTAGACATCGGTATCGGAAAATAGTGCAGACAAGAAGAGCTACATTCATATGTTTTGAAACATACATTAAACAAGCAAAATATTCATTTCCAGACCTCATTTCAGCTGTTTGTTCTCCGTGTTCTATGCATTTTTTGTACATCATAACGCATGTGGTTGCATTGATACTGGTGTTAAATTTTTTAAAATACCGTTATTCAAAAGGGGAAAATGACTTTTTTCACTGCAAATATGAAAATATTTCAGTAAAACCACTTTGTATATCTCTTTGGAAGTCAAGTTTGTTTTTCCATGCCAATACTTTTCATTTGACATATCACTCCATAGTTTAAAAGCATGTTTAGTATTATTAGCATTTATGCAAATTGCTTACCAGTGTGAATTATGCAAATTTAGGGATACGGCCGTACTTGATGGTTCAACATTGTCAATTTTTTTGAATTAGAGATAATAAGCTTTAAAATGACGTATGATGTGGCTGTATGATGTTGATGTATGTGATGAAATATTTATAATATTGTTATTCAAAAGGGGAAAATATGTTTTCAATATAAATATTAAAATATTTCAGTGAAACCAATTAAGTATCTCTTTCGATACCCATTTCGTATTCTACATGCTAATACCGTTCATTTGATATATCACTCGATAGTTTAAAAGTATGTTTAGAGTAGTGAACAATGAATTTGAAATTTTATACTGCATTTATGCAAATTGGATAACCTTGTAAATTATGCAAATCAGGGTTTGTGGACGTACTTGACAGTTCAACATTGTCAATTTTCTTCTAGTAGAGATAATAAGCTTCCAAATGATGTATGATGTAGCTGTATGTTGTAGCTTTATGTTTTAAAAAAATTAAAATATTGTTATTCAAGAGAGGAAAATATTATTTTCAATATAAATATAAAAATATTTCAGTGAAATCAGTTTTAATATGTCTTTGAATATCAAAGTTGTATTCTACATGCAAATACCTTTTATTTGATATATCACTCAATAGTTTAAAAGTATGTTCACAGTAGTTAACAGTGAATTTTCTAATTTTACATCGGATTTATGCAAATTGGGTACCCGTACGAATTATGCAAATTAGGGGAGTATGGCCCTGATTGGCAGCTCCACATCGTCAATATTCTTAAAGTAGAGATAATAAGCTTTCAAATGATGTATGATGTGGCCGTATGTAAGGTGGATACATTAAACTCCTAAAATAAGGCCCTTTTTGTGGATTCGCCGCTCGCCTACAAATACTGAGATGGTAGCTTTGGCAGTATGGGAGCCTTTGTGTGTGACAGACATACATCCGCATATACATACCCACATACATACAGACATACAGACACCGACTCATCATATGAGCTCTTTTTGGTATTTATATACAAAACCAAATATGAGCTAACAACTGATTGGCATCTGAACTTCTTGGTGCTATGCCCTTATACCAAGTTTTATTGAAATCAGTCAAATAATATTTGAATATGGCTTGTACATAGAAAATTAAAACAAAATTACCATGCAATGCCATAATTGTCAGTGACACTGTCAGACTTTGGAAATCATTGATGGAATGATGGTGAAGTGATAAACATCTTGAAAATGGTGGAAAAATGTTGTTACAGTATTGATGTGTATTTGCAGTTGATGTCTGATGTATGAATGGAATCAGCTAAATTTGAGAAATAGTTGGGTGTGTGATCAATGGTTACCATGTAGTTATATGAAGTCTGAGTATTGGTTTGTGATAAAGGTGGATATGAGCGGACAGATGTATAGTTCCTCACACAAGTCAGTAGGTATTGTAAATTTTTCCATCTTGTTAACTTGCAATTTATGAAGCTTAGTTTAACAAACAAAAGGCAAATAAACTTAAAAGTACTGGGCACAAAGGGAAAAACATGGCTGTCAACTATATATGTCAACAAGTCATCGTTGATGACACAGTCCCCACTTGTTAATGGGTACTTTGATTACAGGTCCTCAGAGAGGATAGAGTCCTCTTCATTAGGTCTGTGATAAAAATACTTTTGAATAAATTCGCTTGATATATGTCTGAGTTGTAGTTCAGAACATGAAAACATCGTAATAAAATGGCCACATGGTGGCCATATTGGATCGTATCACAAAACAAATCAGTGTGCATATGTATGACATAGGTCAATGTCCTTGTACCAAGTTTGAATAAAATCCGTTGAGATATGCCTGAGTTATGGCTCTGTACATGAAAAAATCGTAACAAAATGGCCGCACGGCAGCCATATTGGATTGTATCACATGAAAAATTGACGTGCATATCTATGACATTGGTCAATGTCCTTGTACCAACTTCAAATAAAATCAGTTGAAACATGCCTGAGTAATGGCTCTGTACATGAACAAATCGTAATAAAATGGCCGCCTGGCGGCCATATTGAATCGTATCACAAAACAAATCAATGTGAATATGTATGACATATGAAGTAACCCTTCTCTTGTACCAAGTTTGAATGAAATCGCTCCAGGCATCTCTGAGATATCTGCGTGAACAGACGGACAGGTGCACGCACGCACGCACGCACGGACATGACCAAACCTATAGGTCCCCCCGGATGGTGTCCGTGGGGACTAATAAAACTGCTTTATTTATGGAAAATGGATTCAAATTTGTACTAAGATTCAGAAAATTTCATTATCGTATTACAAGAAATTTCTTTGTCTGAAAGGCAGCTGACATCCCTATATTCACTTTAATTCATTAACACAATCATAAAAACTAACAAATTGCATTTCAAAACATAGGGCCAAAGTCCCTGAAGCTACTATAGACATGGATACAAAATTAAGTATTTCCTGACTGTATGAAATTATCTCACTAAGGTCATCCTAGGGACCTGTTAACTAAATATTAAAGCTGTCTGACCAGCGGTTTTGAAAAAAAACAGCGACCCAACAGTTGACAGAGCTCTGCTGTGTTATGTAGAGAATAACTTTTTGTGACACATGTATTGATGAAGAAGGTGGATATCTTTGACAGCTCATTTCAGGAGGGCCTGACCAAAAATGGCAAAATTAGCTGCAAAAATACAAAATTGATGATTTCACCCTAATTTTAATATATTACATTGAGATAAAGCCTAGGAACCTGTATACCAAATATCAAAGCTATCAGATGAGTAACTTTGGAGAAAAGGGTCATTGAGTAACTTTGGAGAAAAGGGTCATTGTTGATGACACAGTCTCCACTTGTTAATGGGTACTTTGATTACAAAGTCCTCAGAGAGGATAGAGTCCTCTTCATTAATAAGGTCTGTGATAAAAATACACAGATGGCACTCAATGGCCAAGAATGAGTTCCATGGTGATGAAAACATAAAGCCAATGTAGGCCACCATCCTAAATGTCATAAAATGAGTCAACTGGGAATTAATCAACAGGATGTTGCAAAACATTTTGCATTCTATCCTAACACTAACAGATTATCACAGGTACCATATTTCATAAAGTCTGATGCAGTATTTACAACACTATGAGATCCACATCTGTATCAAGTTTCATCAAATTTGACACTGTATTTGTGGATATATCACTCTAATTAGGAAAGTTCATTACATATGCAATTACAAATTAATAAATGATAAATGATAAATGTCTTTTTCACCATTAAAGCAATGTGAGCTTAACATCTGTACAAAGTTTCATGAAATTTGATGCAGTATTTCTTGACATATCAGCCTTATTACGAAACTTTAATAGTTGACATGATACTACCATTGACGTGAAACAAATTGACGAGCATATGTATGAAATAGGTCAATGTCCTTGTACCAACTTTGAATGATACTGGTGGAAATATGTCTGAGTTATGGGTCTGTACATGAGAAAATCATAACAAAATTGCCGCCATCCAGCAATATTTGATCATACTGTTTAAAAAATCAACACGTATATGTATGACATAAGTCAATGTCCATGTACCAACTTTGAATAAAATTAGTCGAGACTCGAGTTATGGCTCTCGACATGAACAAACCATAACAAAATTGCCATCATGTGGCTATATTGGACCATATCATGAAACAAATCGACGTACGTATGTATAACATAAGTCAATGTCCTTGTACCAATTTTGAACAAATTCGCTTGATACATGTCAGAGTTATAGTTCTGGACATGAAAAAATTGTAAAAAAATGGCCACACGGCAGCCATATTGGATTGTATCACAAACAAATCAATGTGCACATGTTATGGCTCTGTACATGTCAATGTCCTTGTACTAAGTTTGATTAAAATTGGTGAATAAAATTGGTTGAGACATGCCCGAGTTTGGCTAAGGACATGAAAAAATTGTAACAAAATGGCTGCCATGCATCCTTATTGAATGACACGCCGCCTTGGAAGATATCCGAGAATTACCCCCTTCATCTTCGCTTCAAAAATTTCGGCCATCCAGCAATACCGCGGTGAAGACGCTACAGTTTCAAACTAATTTTAAGAGCCACTGTGTATTTCCTAGTAAACTCATTGTCACGCCAACAATGTTTTATTGCCTTATGTACAAGGCAGTGGTATTTTTTTATGAATTTTCATTAGTTTTATGCATGAAATTTTTGATCGAAAAATTGATGCTTCGTAAAGTTTGGTCAAACATCCAATGTATTCACTTTTCCCCTGACGTTTTTTGATGAGAGTCATATGGTCAACCCAGTCAATGTAGTATCATTCGACTCTTAATGGTACGAAATGTGTCAAACTGTCAGCCGACCCCTCTCGACCCCTTGCGTTTTTACATAAGGGGGGGGGGGGGGCCATTCTTTCTGCCTACTTTTCGCGATTTTCTAAAATGTGGACGCCTTATGTAAACATAGCCAGGCCGCTAGGCTTGCAGCTGGGGGGCGGGACAGCAGGTCACCTCGACCCCTGTCCGTTTCGACCCAAGTAATTCACACCCTCTTGTCGTTGGTTGTGGTCATATCAGGCCGGATGTCTTAGTCACTTTGACCTCTGTCACTTTTCATGTTACCTGACAACATTTTACTGAGTACATTATGCAACTTCTTTCCGTGAGAAAAACTGCTTACTTCAAATTCGCCACAACAATCTGACACTTGTGGGAGGCCTGGGGGTACCCCAGCCCCATTGTCATTTACTGACTAGGGAACTTGTGTAAATGAACTGGGGAGGGATAAAGCATGTCATTTTTTATTTTTGGAATAAGGCATTCGTCATTTATCGCAATTGATTGCCATATGCGGCAAGATTGGATGAGGGGAGACAATCCGTTTGCTTTGGTGTCTTCACGCCAAATGAGCCGATTTCCAGTTTAGGCGTTGGACTTACAGCAACGCATTATGGGATATCTTCCAGGGCGGCGTGATTGGATGATATCATGAAACAAATTGACGTACATATGTATGACATAGGTTAATGTCCTTGTACTAGTTTTGAATAAAATTGGTTGAGATATGCCCGAGTTATGGCTCTGTACATGAAAAAATCTTTACAAAATGGCCGCACAGCAGCCATATTGGATCGTATAACAAACAAATCGACATCTGTATGTATGACATAAGTCAATCTCCTTGTCCCAACTTTGAATAAATTCTCTTGATACAGGTCTGAGTTATGGTTCCGGACATAAAAAAAAACATAACAAAATGGCCACAAGGCGGCCATATTGGATCGTATCACAAAACAATTTGACGTGCACATCTATGACATTGGTCAATGTCCTTGTACCAACTTTGAATACAAGCGACCTTGCGGCCGATATAGCTATGCTGTGTTTATGTAGAGACTAACTATTTTTGACATGTTAATGAAGGAGGTGGAAATCTTTGTTAGCTCAATGCAGTGGCAAGAAAAAAGTGGCTAAAATAAGCTGCAAAAGTACACAATTGAAGATTTCATCACACTTTGAATATATCACATCAGATCATCCCTAAGAACAAGTCAACCAAAGCTATCTGATGAGTAGTTTTTTGAGAATAAAATTTTCTGACCAAAGATGGCAACAATTGCCCCAAAAAATAAAAATTGCAGATTTTGTCATAATTTCAAAAGATCAAATTTAGTTCATCTATAGAAACCTGTATAGCAAATTTCAGAGCTGCTAGACCAGCACTTTTTGAGAAACACATTTTTTGACCAAAAATGGAAAAAATTGCCCAAAAAATACAAAATTGCAGATTTCATCATAGTTTCAATAAATATCATTTATAGAATATCATTTATAGAAATCATCTATAGAAACCTGTATACCAAATTTCAAAGCTATCAGACCAATACTTTTTGAGAAACACATTTTTAGACCAAAAATTCCAAAAATCACCCCAAAATTACAAAATTGCAACTTTCATCATAATTTCAATAAATATCATTTAGTTCATCTGTACAAACCTGCATACCAAATTGCAAAGCTATCAGATGAGTAGTTTTGGAAATACACATTTTTTGATGAAAAATGGCAAAAATTGTCCAAAAATACAAAATTACAGATTTCATCAAAAATTCAATATATATTACTTAGTTCATCTATAAAAACCTGTATACCAAATTTCAAAAAAAACTATCAGACCAGTACTTTTTGAGAAATAAATTTTTTGACCAAAAATTAAAGTGCAAATTTGCATATTTCTGCACAATTTGAACAAATCTGGAATAGATCATCCCTAGGGACCTATGCACCAAATATCAAAGCTATCTGACTGGTAGTTTTGAAGAAGATTTTTAAAGATTTTTTTTCCAAAAACAACAAAAATTGCCTTAAAAATACATATATGCAAATTTCACCATGATTTGAAAAATCTGACTGAAGTCACCCTAAGTAAACTGCATATCAAATTTCAAAGCAATCGGACAAGCGGTTTCAGAGAAGATTCTTTTACCAAAAACAGCAAAAAATGCCCCAAAAAAACAAATATGCAAATTTCACCACTAATTGAACAAACTTAAGTGGTCACCCCAAGTGAACTGCATATAAAATTTCAAAGCAATCGGACTTGCGGTTTCAGAGGAGAAGGCAATTGTTGACGGACGATGCTGGAGGACGACGACGGAAAATCAACCTATTTGATAAGCTCCGCGTCGCTGACAGCGGAGCTAAAAATCGGTTTATACATGTCTGAGTTATGGCTCTGTACGTGACAAAATTGTAATTGAATGGCTGCCTGGCGAACATATTGCATATTTCTGCCCAATTTGAACAAATCTGAAATAGATCATCCCTAGGGACCTATGCACCAAATAGCTTTTGAACAAATCTGAAATAGATCATCCCTAGGGACCTATGCACCAAATATCAAAGCTATCTGACTGGTAGTTTTGAAGAAGATTTTTAAAGATTTTTTTTCCAAAAACAACAAAAATTGCCTTAAAAATACATATATGCAAATTTCACCATGATTTGAAAAATCTGACTGAAGTCACCCTAAGTAAACTGCATATCAAATTTCAAAGCAATCGGACAAGCGATTTCAGAGAAGATTTTTTTTACCAAAAACAGCAAAAAATGCCCCCAAAATAGAAATATGCATATTTCACCACGATTTGAACAAACGTATGTGAGGTCACCCCAAGTGAACTGCATATAAAATTTCCAGGGGGGATGTGCACGAGAGGGCGCTGTTGCGTTGATCGATGGCAGTGACCGTTAGTTCCTCGCGATACGTCATAGTGAAAACTTCCGGATTGTCGTAGGCCAAAGTTAAAATATGTTGCACCTACTCCAGCAGTGCGATTTCCATCTAGAGTTAAGTAACGTCCTTGAAGAAGATGGAGTCCCAGTGTTATGTAGGTCATTTACCCCACACTCATCATGACCTGAGTTCAATTAGTCTAGAACATTCTCAAGGTCACTGCCCTTGATGACCTAACAACCTTGAATTCAATTAGTCATGTTTGGAATGTTCTGGAAAGTTGATTAGTTGTGTAAGGGAGATAATTTTAGAACAGTAATTAGCATGTCAATAAAAGTTCTAGATTGTTCTTATATGCCTTTATAAAAGGGACGTGCTCAGCTTCCAGTCAGACTTTTGGGATCGTGTCTCTTGTGTGTTACTAAACTCCAGCAGTAGTCATTCTCAAGACTTTTCAAGACCTTCACTGTCAACGCTGGATTTATACTGTGGACTTTGTGCAGCTTCAAGCCTGCAAGCCAAAGGACTGTTCATTCATCCGACTGACTGTTACAACTCTGAGACTGGAGCTTTGCCGTCCCAGCTGAGATAAGTAGTCTGTACACTTTTAAAGCTTGTACTCTATCCCTGACTTAGCAATTAGTTTTATTTTCGTAATAAATTTTGTTTAAACGTAAACTGCTGAGTTCACCCTTTTGTTCGTTTTCTCTGCACGTAACAAATTGGGGGCTTGTCCGGGATACGAATATTTTGAGCCGTTTGACAACATTTTGCCTACCTTTTCAAAACTACTGTATACTGTGAACTCAGCGAAATTCAATCATGGCGGAATTCAAGCCAGACGAATTTATGGATGACCTTGATCAGGACACATTTAATTCCCTCAGAAAAGACAACCTCATAGCACTGGCCAATTTCCTTAAAGTAGATGTCAAAAGATCTATGCGCAAGCGAGAAATACAGTTCAAGATTGCAAAACATTTAGTTAATTCTGGCCATTTTGAGGAGTCTGCCTTAAAAGATTATGAGCCTGAGTCTTCCTTCGAACTCAAAAAATTAGAATTGGAAATACAGGCAGATTTCGAGCTAAAAAAATTGGCATTAGAAAAAGAAAAAGAATTACAAATGAAAGAAAAAGAATTACAAATGGAAAAGGAGAGACAGGCATTAGAAAAGAAAAAATACAAATGCAGTTAGAAATGGAAGAAAGACAGAAAGAGAGGGAATTGGAAATGAAAGAAAAAGAATTGCAAATGGAAAAAAGACAAAGGGAGAAAGAAAGAGAGGAAAAAAGAAAAGGAAAGAGAATTAGCAGAACACCGACTGCAGTTAGAAATAAAACGTTTAGAGCTTGGACAGTCAGGAAAATTCTTCCCTTCAGACAAGTTTGACATCACTAAGCATTTCAGGTTAGTTCCCCCTTTCCAAGAAAAGGATGTTGATAAATATTTCCTTCATTTGAGAAAATTGCTCAGAGTCTGAACTGGCCTAAGGAGTCCTGGTCTATGCTTTTGCAGAGTGCTTTGGTGGGTAAAGCCAGAGGAATTTACATTCAGTTGTCAGTAGAGCAGGCTTCAGATTATGATTCTGTGAAGGAATTAATTCTCAAGGGTTATGAGTTGGTGCCTGAAGCTTACCGTCAGAAATTTAGGGATTGTGAGAAGGTGAAGGATCAAACTTATGTTGAATTTGCTCGAACAAAAGAACAACTGTTTGATCGTTGGTGTTCTTCTGAAAAGGTCAGTCAGAATTATGACAAATTACGACAACTTGTTTTGATTGAGGAATTTAAAAGGTGCATTCGGAGTGACATCAAGACATTTATCAATGGACAAAAGGCCGATACATTAGAGGTTGCTGCACGTTTGGCAGATGATTATTCATTGACCCACAATCTTCATTTCTCAGCAAACCATTCCAGTCCTTTTCATACAGAAACAATGCAGGTAAATTTAACTCCTCCTTTTCATCCAAGAATTTCTCAAAGGACAGTAGGAAATCAAATGACAACAGTTCACAGAGTTCAAGTTACACTTCCACATCATCAGATCCCAAGTCTCAATCTCCTTCTGACAAACAGTTTGGTACACTTTCTTGTAATTATTGTAAGAAAGACGGCCATTTAATGTCAGATTGTTTCAAATTGAAAAGAAAACGTGAAGGTCAAAGTGGTCAAAGTGGATCTAAGCCCACCGGCTTTATTTCTTCATCAACTCAATTAGAGTCTAATAATGTGTGTAACACATTGTCTGAGGTTAAATCCCTCTTATCCCCAATTAATGAGGTCAAGGTCAATTCTTCTCAAGATAGCATTATGGGTATTTTCGAACCATTTATTCATAATGGTTTTATATCACTTTCTAGTGATTTTTCTTCCGCTACCCCTGTCAAAATTTTAAGAGATACCGGGGCGTCCCAGTCTCTTTTGTTGGCAGATACCCTGCCGTTTTCTGAAAAGTCATTTTCAGGTTCTAAAGTTCTTATTAAGGGGGTAGATTGTAATGACTACATTCCTGTTCCTCTCCATAATGTCTATTTGTCTTCGGACTTTGTTTCTGGACCTGTGGCTTTAGGTATTAGGCCTTTTTTGCCTTTTGAAGGGATTCACCTTCTTCTTGGAAACGACCTTGCTGGGGACAAGGTCATTACTAATCCACTTGTGACTGATAATCCTACTTTAGATCAGGATCCGGAGCCAATTGAACAAGAGATACCCGATTTATTTCCTTCGTGTGCCAATTACTCGAGCCATGTCAAAGAAAACTTCCGAGAATCAAAATACTCTCAAAAATAATGTCACAGATGTTGACTTAAATGACACCTTTCTCAGTCAGGTGTTTGACACGGATCATTCCGTTATTCCTCGTGGATTTGAAACTTCCAGTAAAACTTCTGCTGACCAAAGTCAGACATTTTCTAGATCAAATCTCATTGCAGAACAACACAAAGACCCAGATATTTTGTCTTTGTTTGACAGGGTAGATGATGAAGGTAAAACTTCAGATAGCTCTGTTTCCTATTATACAAAATCTGGTATTCTCATGCGTAAATGGAGACCTCCAGATGTTTTGGTTGATGACGATTGGGCTATAAAACATCAAATTGTGGTTCCAAAGCCCTACCATGCTGAAATATTGCGCCTGGCCCATGAAACCCCCTGGGCTGGTCATTTAGGAGTCAGGAAAACTTATCATAAAATTCTCAGTCACTTTTATTGGCCTAATCTCAGGCAGGATGTAGCACATTTCTGTAAAACTTGTCACACATGTCAAATGGTAGGAAAGCCAAATCAGACCATTCCAAAGGCCCCTTTACAGCCAATTCCTGCATTTCAAGAACCATTTAGTAGGATACTAATAGACTGTGTTGGGCCCCTACCAAAAACAAGATCAGGAAATGAGTACATGTTGACAATTATGTGTACATCAACTCGGTTCCCAGAAGCCATACCACTGAGAAACATAAAGACAAAGACTATAGTGAGAGCTTTAGTCAAATTTTTCACTTTATTTGGCCTGCCTAAATGTGTCCAGTCCGATCAAGGCTCCAACTTTATGTCTGGAATTTTTCAACAAGTAATGGATCAGCTAGGCATTAAACAGTATAGGTCATCCGCCTATCATCCAGAAAGTCAGGGTGCTCTTGAGCGATTTCATCAAACTTTGAAAAACATGATTAGGACCTACTGTTTTGACACAGAGAAGCAGTGGGATGAAGGAATTCATTTTTTGCTCTTTGCTGTTAGAGAGTCAATTCAGGAGTCTCTTGGTTTTAGCCCATTTGAGCTTGTATTTGGACATACAGTCCGTGGCCCACTTAAGCTCGTTAAAGAGAAATTCCTATCAGACGATGATGATTGTCTGAATATTTGCAATATGTGTCAGATTTTCGTACAAAACTCTCTAAAGCATGTGAATTAGCCAGAGAAAATCTTGAGTCATCTCAGCAGTCAATGAAAACCAAATATGATAAAAGCACCTCAAAACGGAAGTTTGAACCAGGTCAAAAAGTTCTTGTTCTACTTCCAATTCCTGGCAAACCACTCCATGCTCGTTACTTTGGGCCATACCAAATTGATAAGAAATTGAGTGATTTAAATTACATCATAATAACACCTGACAGGCGAAAACAAAAACAGCTATGTCACATAAATATGCTTAAGCCATATTTGGATAGGGATAATCCTACTATAACTCAGCCTGTCAGTGCAGTCAGTTCAAACCATTATGAAGATAGTGATACTGAAACTGACTTGAGTGAAAATACTCTAAACTCAAAGCTGGGCTCGGTCAAGCTTCAGAACTCAGAAATCCTGGAGAAGCTGGAGTCTACAAAGTTGGCACACCTCCAGCCAGAACAACAACAACAGGTGAAAGAACTGCTCCATGAATATAAACACCTGTTTCAAGATGTTCCAACGAGGACAAACGTCATCTATCACGACGTTGATGTTGGGGACAGTAAGCCTGTAAAACAGCATCCATACAGACTGAATCCAACAAAAGAGAAATATCTCCAGGAAGAAGTCAAATACCTGCTGGACAATGACTTTATTGAACCCAGTAAAAGTAACTGGAGTTCGCCGTGCATACTTGTTCCCAAATCAGATCACAGTTATCGTATGTGCACGGACTTTAGGAAGGTCAACGCTTTAACAAAGACAGACACTTTCCCAATCCCGAGGATTGATGACTGCATCGACCGAGTGGGAAAAGCCAAGTATGTGACAAAATTTGACCTACTGAAGGGATTTTGGCAAGTCCCTCTGACGGATCGTGCTCGTGAAATATCCGCCTTTGTTACACCAGACGGATTGTTCCAGTACAAGGTGATGCCATTCGGAATGAAGAACTCTCCGGCAACGTTCCAACGGATGATCAACGACGTCATATCCGGGCTAGACGGGTGTGCAGCTTACGTTGACGACGTAGTCCTGTATAGTGACACCTGGGAGGAACACATCAAGCTCATGCGGAAGTTCTTTGAGAGACTGAGCAAAGCAATGTTGACTGTCAACCTTGCCAAATCTGAGTTTGGTTGGGCTAGGGTAACTTACCTCGGACATACTGTAGGACAGGGTGAGGTAAAACCTGTTGATGCCAAAATCAGTGCCATTTCAAGTTTTCCCATACCAAACTGCAAACGACAACTGATGCGCTTTCTCGGTATGGCTGGTTACTACAGAAAATTCTGTCCAAATTTCTCCACAATTACTGAGCCTTTGACTAACTTACTTAAAAAGAAAGTAAAGTTTGTTTGGTCAGAACAATGCCAACAGGCATTTGATACACTTAAAGCCATACTGCAAAGTGCTCCAGTCTTGTCTGCACCAGATTTCAGTTTGCCATTCCAATTAGCTGTAGATGCTAGTGATATGGCTGCTGGTGCTGTTTTATTGCAAGAGGATAGTCATGGGATAGATCATCCTGTTTGCACGCAAATTTAATAAATACCAGAGAAACTATTCTACTATTGAAAAAGACTGTTTATCTTTGATATTAGCTTTACAGCATTTTGAAGTTTATGTTACTTCTTCAAATCAGTCAATAGTGGTTTATATTGATCACAACCCTCTTGTTTTTCTGCAGAAATTTAAAGGCAAAAATCAGAGATTGCTAAGATGGAGTTTAATGTTACAGGAGTTTAATCTTGATATTAGACATATCAAAGGCAGAGACAATTTAATTGCAGACTGTCTCTCTCGTATTTAGAGTTTATTGTTGTTCACTTTCAAGAAATTTTACTTTAGAAAAAAAAAAAATTTTGAGTACTTAAATCCTTTTCAAGATTACATTTGTAAAAGAAAGATTTTTCTTTGAAAAATTTTCTTTTTTTGAGAGGGGGTGTGTTATGTAGGTCATTTACCCCACACTCATCATGACCTGAGTTCAATTAGTCTAGAACATTCTCAAGGTCACTGCCCTTGATGACCTAACAACCTTGAATTCAATTAGTCATGTTTGGAATGTTCTGGAAAGTTGATTAGTTGTGTAAGGGAGATAATTTTAGAACAGTAATTAGCATGTCAATAAAAGTTCTAGATTGTTCTTATATGCCTTTATAAAAGGGACGTGCTCAGCTTCCAGTCAGACTTTTGGGATCGTGTCTCTTGTGTGTTACTAAACTCCAGCAGTAGTCATTCTCAAGACTTTTCAAGACCTTCACTGTCAACGCTGGATTTATACTGTGGACTTTGTGCAGCTTCAAGCCTGCAAGCCAAAGGACTGTTCATTCATCCGACTGACTGTTACAACTCTGAGACTGGAGCTTTGCCGTCCCAGCTGAGATAAGTAGTCTGTACTCTTTTAAAGCTTGTACTCTGTCCCTGACTTAGCAATTAGTTTTGTTTTCGTAATAAATTTTGTTTAAACGGAAAGTGCTGAGTTCACCCTTTTGTTCGTTTTCTCTGCACGTAACACCAGGCTCTACCCTAACCATGAACAGCTTGGAAAGTGTGCAGACGGTGGAAATTTTACCCAAACTGAGAGTGATGGCGTATGTTGTACAGTTAGATTGCTACGCAGACGATAACGATCGTGTACTCACCGGCGCCGTCCTTTTGAAAAACCAATTTTTACCAGACTTCGAAAAAATTTCATTACCAGTCAGGATAAATGCTCAGCATTTTCAATGGATAGATGTAAGTAGCATTCCCAAAATTTTTTGTTTTTGTTAAATTTGTGTATTCGTTCAACAGATAGGCGCGCGTGCGGCGATTGCTGCATACTGCATATCAACATAAAAACAAAATAAAAGCAACAAAAACGTATACCGTAAATATTGAATGCGCAATACATTTTCCTACTGTGACGGATCGGAGATTTTGATATATCCTTTTTCAAAATGTGAAATATGGATGAATTTGCTGACAAAATAATGTTGAAAACAAACGCCAAAAACTGCTGAGTAAGTGTTTTTCACATGTCAGGCACAGTGGTGCATACAAAGATTTACACCCTTTGGGAGCTACCAATACTGATAAAATGCCCTTTGAATTTTATATAGAATCACTTTGATGAAGACAAGTACCAAGGATTTGTGTGGCAGAAGATTCCTTTTATTGGAATGTATACCATCGATGAGCAGACACATGAAGATGTTCCATGTGGAGATGAGTATGAAAATCATAACAGTGAAGATGAAACGTGTGGATTGGATGATGATGACAATTTGGACATTAATATTAATGATACAAGAACACACTGTATTCCTTTTAAAGTTATAGGTGTTTTAAAGAAAAAAGATTATCAGGATGTACTTGAGGAACTCTCAGAGATTGATGTTGATTTACTCAGAGATGTTAGGGTAAGACTAAAGCCTGAACCAGAAAATGAAATAGATAATAACGCCATTGCATTTCAGGTTTACTTCAGAAATAATTGGAGACCAATAGGCTATGTTGTAAAGGAAATCACCAAGTATGTCCATCCTGCCATCAACCATAATTTAATTATCTCAATTAAGTTGGAATGGGTTGATTATTTAACTTGTTGGAGGAATTCAGGGGTGGGTTATTTCACATCTGTGTTGATTGAAAAGAAGGGTGAGTGGCCACAAGAAGTCAGTGTTCTCCCTGAATAAGGTAACAGGGGCGTGGCGCCCTCTTGTAAATTCCGGGCGCCCCCTTGCCAGAAATGAAAAAGATTTATTTTTTTGAAAAATAAAACCATACAAGCGACCTAGCGGCCGATATAGCTCCGCTGTGTTTATGTAGAGAATAACTATTTTTGACACATGTTGATGAAGAAGGAGGAAATCTTTGATAGCTCAATGCAGTGGCCAGAAAAAAGTGGCTAAAATAAGCTGCAAAAATACACAATTGAAGATTTCATCATACTTTGAATATATCACATCGGATCATCCCTAGGAACATGTCAACCAAAGCTATCTGATGAGTAGTGTTTTGAGAATAAAATTTTCTGACCAAAAATGGCAACAATTGCCCCCCAAAATAAAAATTGCAGATTTCATCATAATTTCAAAAGATCAAATTTAGTTCATCTATAGAAACCTGTATACCAAATTTCAAAGCTGTTAGACCAGTACTTTTTGAGAAACACATATTTTGACCAAAAATAGGAAAAATTGCCCCAAAATTCAAAATTGCAGATTTCATCATTATTTCAATAAATATCATTTAGTTCATCTATGGAAACCTGTATACCAAATTTCAAAGCTATCAGATGAGCAGTTTTTGAAATACACATTTTTTGACCTAAAATTGCAAAAATTGCCCCCAAAATACAAAACAACAGATTTCAGGAGAAATTAAATATATATTACTTAGCTCATCTGTAGGAACCTGTATACCAAATTTCAAAGCTATCAGACCAGTACTTTTTGAGAAACATGTTTTTTGACCAAAAATGGCAAAAATTGCCCCAAAATTACAAAATTGCAGATTTCATCATAATTTCTACAAATATCATTAAGGTGATCTGTAGGAACCTGTATACTAAATTGCAAAGCTATCAGATGAATACTTTTGGAAATACACATTTTTTGACCAAAAATGGCAAAAATTGCCCCAAAAATATAAAATTGCAGATTTCATCATAATTTCAATACATATCATTTAGTTCATGTGTAGGAACCTTTATACCAAATTTCTAAGCTATCAGATGAGTAGTTTTGGAAATACACATTTTTTGACCAAAAATGGCAAAAATTGCCCCAAAAATACAAAATTACAGATTTCATCAGAAATTCAATATATATTACTTAGTGCATCTATAGAAATCTGTATACCAAATTTCAAAACTATCAGACCAGTACTTTTTGAGAAATACATTTTTTGACCAAAAATGGCAAAAATTGCCTTAAAAATGCAAATTTGCATATTTCTTCACAATTTGAACAAATCTGAAATAGATCATCCCTAGGGACATATGTACCAAATTTCAAAGCTATCTGACTGGTAGTTTTGAAGAAGAAGAAGATTTTTAAAGATTTTTTTACCAAAAATGACAAAAATTGCCTTAAAAATACAAATATGCAAATTTCACCACGATTTGAACAAATCTGACTGAAGTCACCCTAAGTAAACTGCATATTAAATTTCAAAGCAATCGGACAAGCGGTTTCAGAGTAGAAGATTTTTTTACCAAAAACACCAAAAAATGCCCCAAAAATACAAATATGCAAATTTCACCACGATTTGAACAAACTTAAGTGAGGTCACCCTAAGTGAACTGCATATAAAATTTCAAAGCAATTGGACTTGCGGTTTCAGAGGAGAAGGCAATTGTTGACGGACGACGACGACGGACGACGGACGACGACGGAAAATCAACCTATTTGATAAGCTCCGCGTCGCTGACAGCGGAGCTAAAAATGTACGGGGAAAAAAAGTTGACAGTGATTTACAAGCAAAATGCAAGCTTAAGCGTCGATCCTGCAGGCTGCAAACGTAATTAGGGGCCCAAGCCTACCGGCTGGGCCCCTATTGGTTTTATAGGAATTCAACTTTCTTCTTCTTCTACTTCTTCTTCTTCTTCCGCTCTTTTTTTGTCGACCTAGAACTCAAACACCGCTTACCACAAACTTCTGAAACTTGCAGGGCTAATAGGTACCTATGAGATCTCGTGCACCTGGGTATACAAATTTCGATTGGTCACGTGACCTGGCGGCCATATTGGATTTTCGAAAAATACTAATTTAATTTTAAAAATCTTCTTCTCCAGAACCAACCTACAGATTTAGCTGAAACTTTACTCATGTCATCCCTAGGAGGATCTCTTTCAAGTTTGCGAAAGGCGTTTCGATCAGTCACGTGATTTGGCCGCCATCTTGGATTTTACGAAAATCGCAATTTAATCATTAAAAATCTTCTTCTCCAGAACCAACTCACCGATGTAACTGAAATTTTACTCATGTCATCCTTAGAGTGATCTGTTTTAAGTTTGCGAAAGACATTTGGATCGGTCACGTGATTTGGCCGCCATCTTGGATTTTACGAAAATCGCAATTTCATCATTAAAAATCTTCTTCTCCAGAACCAACACACCGATTTAACTGAAATTTTACTCATGTCATCCTTGGAGTAATCTCTTTCAAGTTTGCTAAAGACATTTGGATCGGTCACGTGATTTGGCCGCCATCTTGGATTTTACGAAAATTGCAATTTAATCATAAAAATCTTCTTGTCCAGAACAAACACACCGATTTAACTGAAATTTTACTCATGTCATCCTTAGAGTGATCTCTTTTAAGTTTGCGAAAGACATTTGGATCGGTCACGTGATTTGGTCGCCATATTGGATTTTCGAAAAATACTAATTTAATCTTCAAAAATCTTCTTCTCCAGAACTAACACCAAAATCTTTTCGCAAACTTTATAGGCCATACTACTAGATATATAATATATTTATAATAAATTTAAAGGAAATTGAACTGGCAGTTTTTGAGAAGAAGATTTTTAAAGTATAATTTTTCTGATTTTTCAATGACCTTTGACCTCCCCTATACCTCTGCAGCTAAGCTATACAAATGGCTTATTCTGGCCTATGTAAGAGTCATATCTAATTCTGGGCAATCTAATAGAGCAAGAGGTCAGATTTTTGGTATATAGGGATAACTACGAAAAACAATTTTTTTAACAAAATGTCACATGACTTTGATGACCTTTGACCTCAAATATACCTATATGTCCATAACTCAGGAACCACAAGTGCTGCATCCTTCATATTTGGTATGCTCGGAGACCATATGGTGCAATATCCTGTACCTCATTAAATATGCACATATCTAATTTTGGGCAAGCCAATAGAGCTAGAGGTTTGATTTTTGGTATATGGGGATAAGTATGGGATACAATTTTTTTTTACAAAATGTCACATGACCTCAATGACCTTTGACCTCAAATATACATATATGTCCATAACTCAGGAACCACAAGTGCTACATCCTTCATATTTAGTATGATGGCAGACCTTATGGTGCCATATCCGGGTACCTCATTAAATATGCACATATCTAATTCTGGGCAAGCCAATAGAGC
This sequence comes from Ptychodera flava, assembly GCF_041260155.1. NCBI lineage: Eukaryota > Metazoa > Hemichordata > Enteropneusta > Ptychoderidae > Ptychodera > Ptychodera flava. The sequence goes on along the minus strand of NC_091934.1, from coordinate 456,285 downwards.
TAGAGGTCTGATTTTTGGTATATAGGCATAACTTAGCACTACAATTTTTTTGACAAAATGTCATGTGACCTCGATGACCTTTGACCTTAAATATACGTATATGTTAATAACTAAGTAACCACAAGTGCTACACCCTTCATGTTAGGTATGATGGGAGACCATATGGTGCCATATCTTGTAGCTCATTAAATATGCACATATCTAATTTTGGGCAAGCCAATAGAGCTAGAGGTCTGATTTTTGGTATATGGGGATGCGTATGGGATACAATTTTTTTGACAAAATGTCACGTGACCTCGATGACCTTTGACCTCAAATATACATATAGGTCCATAACTGAGTAACTACAAGTGCTACATCCTTCATATTTGGTATGATGGGAGACCATATGGTGCAATATCCGGTACCTCATTAAATATGCACATATCTAAATCATGGTTTGGCCGCCATCTTGGATTTTGTAGAAATCAAACTTTAATCTTCAAAATTGTTATTTTTCAAAACTAAACCACCGATTGAGCTGAAATTTTACTCATGTCATCCTTAGAGTGATCTCTTTCATGCTTGCAAAAGACATTTGGATCTGCCAAGCGTTTCTGCCGTCATATTGGATTTTGCGTAAAACTTACGTTTACTAGAAAACCAATAGTAACTGTGAAATTATGTTCAATTTCCTTCTTAACAAGATGCAAAAGATTTTACCAAGTTCAAATTTTGTACATATTATGATCAGTTGAAGAACTTCAAAACAATGTTAACCGCTTGGGCCCCGGCAACGCTGCTTGCAGCTTTAATTCTTCTTCTTCTTCTGCCGATTCTTTGTCGACCTAGATCTCTTAAACGGCTGAACGTAAACTTCTCAAATTTGCAGGGCTAATAGGTGTCAATTAGTACTCGTGCACCTGACCCTTGAAATTTTGATTGGTGACTTGACCTGGCGGCCATATTGGATTTTCCAAAAACCTAAAAACGGCTTCTCCAGAAGACCTAGGGGTCTAGTTGATTTGAAATTTTTTGTATAGCAAGCCTGACCTCACGTCTTTAGAATTTGCAAATAAAATCGCATGCGATCACGTGACCTTGGCCGCCATATTGGATTTTCATAAATACTCATTTAATCTTTAAAAATCTTCTTTTCCAGAACCAAAACACCGATTAAGCTGAAATTTTACTCATGTCATCCTTAATGTCATCTCTTTCGAGTTTGCAAAAACTATTTCGATCGGTCACGTGGTTTGGCCGCCATGTTGGATTATGTGAAATCACAATTTAATCTTTAAAAATCTTCTTCTCCAGTACCGGTTCACCTATTGACCTAAAATTTTACATATATAATCTTTAGTGTGATTTCTTTTAAGTTTGCGAAAGACGTTTGGATCGGTCACGTGGTTTGGCAGCCATATTGGATTTTGTGAAAAATCGTAATTTAATCTATAAAAATCTTCTTCTCCAGAACCAACACACTGATTAATCTGAAATTTTACTCATGTCATCCTTACAGTGATCTCTTTCAAGTTTGCAAAACAAAAATTCGATCGGTCACGTGGTTTGGCCGCCATATTGGATTTTGTGAAATCGCAATTTAATCTTTAAAAATCTTCTCTTCCAGAACAAATACACAGATTGAACTAAAATTTTTCACTCATAATCCCTAGTGGTAGTTCTTTTTAATTTCCAAAAGGCGTTTGGGTCAGTAAGTAGGTTTGTTTGCAGTATTGAATATAGCGAAAATCGCAGTTTAATCATTAAAAATCTTCTTCTCAAAAACAAACACACAGATTCAACTGAAATTTTACTCATATCTTTCATAGTGCGAGCACTTTCAAGTTTGCGAAAAGCATTTGCATCGGTTAAGTCGCCTCAATGTTCATAAGGCTGCAGTCTAAAACCTCGTCAGTCAGAAGATCGATTAGTGATGTATGATATATTGTACACTGGAAAGTCAAAGACGGCACAACAGACTGCAATGCCCGCTGTCAAATTCAGCTAGCAGTCACACGAACCCTAGCTACACGAACCCTAATCTCGGCGAACCCTAGCTACACGAACCCTAATCTCGGCGCCTTGTGTAAGGCAACTTTGGCGACCAGCTTTTGTACGCCAGGTGACGTTGTCAAGTATACTGCCACGGAAGTACTTAGAGGAGTGTGCCACTAGCTTTAAGGGGTGGCCGACTGGTGTGATTGACTGAATAAGAGCGGGACAAGGTCCGGCCAGGGCACAATTACTGGGGTCTACGCACAGCTGATATGTGAGTGTCAAGGATCATAAATGAAGCTATTCGGGTAATTTTATGTGTAGGTGTCTGAATGCACGCTCACTTGTTCATAATGAATAAAAAAGAAAGATACATGACATTGCAAGGTGCTGTGATTTGTTTATGTTTCTCTACCAGACATGCATGGAGTGGCCCTGGTGTGTTGCGTAACTGAGAGCATGAAGCTGATTAAAGATGTAAACAAGACCACATCAAGCCCAGTGTGTTAATGTCGTAAAAATCGCTGATACACATCGATTAAAACAACACCTTGTTTAATAAAGTTCTGCAGCTTGATCGTATTTCACTGTAATTGCTTTGTGCCATTGCACGCCCGGTCTGTGAAATCGCCGAAATTTACCCGATATTTATCAGCGATTTTGGGACTCTAATATCGATACTAGACGATAGTAGAATGACTAGCCCTGTGCTTCGGTACGCCAGATCTGTGAAATCGCCGATATTTACTCGATGTTTATCGGCAATTGGGGAACTCTAATATCGATACAAGACGATACTAGATTCTGTCAAATCGCGGGTAAATAACCGATATATATTGGAGATTACACCACCTTACAGTTCTGGTCAAGCCCGACTTCCAAGGACTGACTCTAACTTCGATACTGGACGAAACTAGATTCTGTCAAATCGCGGGTAAATATCCGATATCGGAGATTTCTCCACCTTACAGTTTTGGTCAAACCTGACTTAACAGGACTGACTCTAGTTTCGATACTAGACGATATAGAATCTGTCAAATCGCTGGTAAATATCCGGTATATATCGGAAATTTCACCAAATTACAGGTTTTGCCAAACCCGACTTCAAAGGACTGACTTTAGCTTCGATACTACACGATACTAGACGATACTAGATTTTGTCAAATCGCGGGTAAATATCCGAAATATATCGGACATTTCACCACCTTACTGCTCTGGTGAAACCCCATTTCAAAGGACTGACTCTAACTTCTTTACTAGGCGATACTACATTTTGTCAAATTGCGGGTAAATATCCGATATATATATCGAAGATTTCACCACCTTACAGGTTTTCACAAATCCGACTTCCAAGGACTGACTCTAACTTCGATACTAAGCGATACTAGATTCTGTCAAACGATCAACTCCATGACTCATTTAGCACTTTCCTTGTGTATTTTATCCACACACTCTACATTAGGCGCCATACAATAAATTCTTTGTTTGCTTTTCGCGTGCGGGTAGGATTTTCAATGGACGAAATCTCAAAAACAAACATAAATCGCCTGCTTAAAAATAAGGCGCGTTGTGCCCTTCCTTTGTTCGCAATGACGCAGGCAGTGTTTCCGCTGCCTGCTCGCAAAATCGCAAATGCGAGAAAAAAGTAGCGTTTGGCGAGAAGATTTCGGCAAAAATTAGCCAAACTTGCGAATCGAAAATTGCACTATGATGTCATCACTTTGTCTGTCCACGCGCTGTCCTGCATTCAACTTGAGACGTAATGCTTTATCTCTGTTCATCCCCGTCAGAAGATCGTATTTGTAACACATACAGTAATGAATAACATTGTCACGAAATAGCTCACAAACCAAAAGTACCCCATATGTTTACCATGACTATTTGACTAAAATGTTACTAAGTTTTGGGTTGGACAACTTCGCACAATGAGCCTAGAGATTACTCCGTGCACTGTGTAGTACAGTGTCGTCGTCAACACTGAAGGATTGTACTGATGGTGAAACTAAGCAAAAACGGTAAACTTTCGTTTTTGACTTAGGCAGCTCCATCAATATGGGGAGAAACCACCCCTAACACAGGTTCTAAGCGCAAGTAGAGCTATGTAAATATAATATTTCTTTCCATTTGAAATGGAAAGAAAGATTATGATCAGAGTAGGAAAGTCGACTGGAATTTGCATGGTCAAAAGCTTTAAATACGGCTTTTTTTCAACGTAGAGCGAGTAAGGCACTCCCGAACGGTGAAAATGTTGGTGGTGTATTGCTGCCAACAAGAAAATATCTTTACTGACGTTAGGAACTTTACTTGTATGAATTGGCCTCCTTAAAGATGAATTCGCAAGAATTTTCAGTGTATTGTGACGTGATATCGTAAACAGATTTTCAGAGAAGGCGCTCGCTCGTCCGCCGAGTACAGTCGACGTACTTCCGCATTCAATTATGCCAATGCGCAAGTCTTGTCGCGATATTTGAGCATTTAACTTGACTGTCAGTGAAACAAAAAGATGTTTCTCCATATCAAATCATTATGTGTTTTATATTTTAGGGTTCTCTTTACGTAATAGACATGAACATTTGGATTTCTGATCCGTGATTTCTGCGATCCTGGATCATAACTGACGTTTATGGTGATGACCCCTGACCCAAGTGTCATCGATACGCTGTGCGCTGCTCGAGCATCGCTTGCTAAATTCATCGAGCTACCAAAGCTCGCTAAATTAAAGCGTAAAGCAAATGTATCGAAAGTCTAAAATGCACACATTTCTCAAGTCTGAGACTATTTTACTTTTGAACTGCTATGAGAACGGATATCTAATTCGTTTGAAAAACTGGTATGCTGAAGCAGGTTTCGTGCCGTTGTCTATAGCGATATGTACAGTACAGCATTGATAGCTATTACATGTTTGTAACTTTTAAATATAGCTGCATCGCATACGCCTAACTTTTGACAAGTATAACTAGCCTTTAAAGTTACAGCTAAGGGAGCATTTCACTCAACAGAAACAGTGCTCAGAACTAGTATTATTTGACTCTTAAATAGGAGGATTCGTACTCAAGGCTGTTACGATTTGTTCAGCTACCCACTCTTCTTATTGCAAAAATTGTAATCTTATAAAAGAGACTGTATTTTCAACTTTTACCACGATGTTTAGCATTTATTTCCTAAATGACGACTCCATACTTTGTTATTGCCAGTAACGTTAGCAGTTTATTATTTGGAATCTTCAGGTTTTGAAGAACACCTTTTTGTTCTACCCAACATTTTCAAATTCATAGTATACAGGTCATCAACACAACTAGTATGCCAAGAAAAATAAAACGTTTCTTTGTTATCCTACACATATTTCAAAAATTATGTGGTGACGCAGGTTTCTTTATTTATTCTTCAATCAACAACGCAGGAAAAAATGACAACAACATACGAATGCACGCAGAGATAAATGAACAGCAGTGTTGCTTTCTTATTTTTGTACAGCAACAGTTCAGCGGTTTGACTTTAAGTGCAACATTTGCAAATTTTTCACAGAGTAATATAACAGTGAAATACGTGTACAGTTCTGAATGGAATGTTAGTGTCAATTATTTAGTTTATGGTTCTGTTTTATACATGCACTATCGTGATGTATTTTTTGCAGTTTTTTTCATTTATTTCCTCATTAGCAGAAAATAGGTGGACACAGCAGATCTGAATTGACACGTGCGAGGATGAGAAAAAAACTTTTATTTTTCTTGTCATCACAACAGTCTGTATGGCTTACAAGTGACCACATAATCAGTGGAAATTTATTGTAATGCTATTTACCATTTGTCTATGACAAACACACTTTTCAAAGTGATGTAAATGGGAAATCGGGAAAACGATCTTTGACACGAAATTTTCATGTATAACAACTAGTTTAAGGATTAATCAACACATAGGACACATGGTAAATTTCCAGAATGAGCTATGATGGTATACATCAATTGTACTTAAAATGCTTGTTCGCCTCTCTCTGTCAAGCATACTTTTCAACATCATTTTAAATGAGAATTGAGATGCGTGAGCTTTTAAATGTATTTTCAAATGTGTTAACAACTAGTCTAAAAATTTCTCTACACACAAGACACATGGAAGCTCAAAATGTGCACATAGTATCATCAGTGCAAGTACTTTCAACCATGGCAACCGCTTGGGCCCCGCCAACGCTGCTTGCAGCTTTAATTCTCATTGATCTTGCAAATCTCGCGAGTTTGTGATGTCATTCGAGATCATAAGCCCATGTGCAACTCATTCATTGATGGCAGCCATATTTGCATGGCACAGGCCGTAATGTTAGCCACGGTCAGTCCCTCCATAGCACAGTAAGTGAGGCTACCCACAATTCTCCATGATCTGTACACACGGAGATCACTCACTGAACTGAAGCAAATTTCTTCTGTACACAGAACAACTCGGTCCATATTTCAAAATTCTGGCAACATTGTTCTGATAATCATAATTTTTTGATTACTCACTGTGAATAATGAGAAGATCAACCCTTTTTTCGCGGAGGAGAGAGTAATTTTGTGATTTTGTCGACATAGATTTTTGACAGCCATACACAATATTTTCTAGGAAACTAAGGAAATAAGTTGCATCTGTGTTGGCAAAAGAAAGGATATTGATTTTTTTAATGTTCGTAACAAAGGAAATTTGCATGTCTGACAGGTGGTATGATGAGACCATCTTAGTTGCTGATATCTTTACCTTGACAAGTGTACAATTTTTAGCACCTCCAAACATCGACTTCTCATTCAATTTACTCTTGAATTTTAAACATAATCAATAATTTTGGAACATAGTTTTAACAAATAATCCTGAACTTAAATTGTAACTTAAAAATTGTTAAGAAACTGATAAAATTGAAAAAGCCTTTAGCAAAAATGTCTGAGTGAACAAATCAAGGGGAATTGTGGGTAGGCTCACTTACTGTGCATAGGGGCCGTGCATTAGGTAACCGACTTAGCTGTATAAACATGCCTAGGAACTTGAGGGTAACCAAGGACAGCAGAGTACTCTGAAGTTTTTATAGGAGGTTAGAATTTCGCTTGTGTATTCCTCCCCAAAGCAAAATGACCTATTGTTAGACTCGGTCGGACGTGTACGTGTATCAGGCTGAGAACACATATAAGCGTAAGTGTTATGGTGATAATTTTGACATCGATGAATAAATGTATTTCTGTCGCTATGTTTTCGTTTTCAAAAAATATAATCTTCATTGTAATCAGTGAACTGGAATTAAAGTTATGGAACACTGTCTCAGATTTCTTTTCCTTTGAGCTTTTTTATATGAAAAAAATCTGAAAAAATACTCCCCAAGTGCCACCAAATAACACTATTTTAATCTCTGTTTTTCAAGAGCTCCAATGGCAGGAGGGGGGACACCCCCCTCCTGACCTCCCCCTGTGACCGCGTTAGCGGTCACGTGTGGTGCTTTACACCACGTCTTCGCCCTCTTTTAACAAAATCCTGGGGAGAACACTGGAACTTATAAGAGTTTGCAATACTAGGTAGGAATTCAAGGGATAGGGGAAATCTGAAAACCTCTGGTATGGTCTTGGTATCCTGGTTTGGCCAGTTCTGCCTGTGAAAGACATGTAAGATATTTGCAGATATTTTGGCCAGGGTCACAGAAAAAGTAACAAGAAAAACACAATATTCTTAATCCAAGGGATAGGGGAAATCTGCAAACCTCTGGTATGGTCTTGGTATCCTGGTTCAGCCAGTTCTGCCTGTGAAAGACATGTAAGATATTTGCAGATATTTTGGCCAGGGTCACAGAAAAAGTAACAAGAGAGAACAATATGATATTCTAATAACAGGGATAGGAGAAATATTTAAATATTTAAATGAATGGATGAGTGCAATTAATAATGAATTTTAAAAGCGGAACAGATACTGCATTAATCTTATTCCAATATACATGAGCATTGATTTCATTAAAATGTGTTTGGTTTTAACTTGATAAATAAATAAATAAATAAATACAATGAGTAATTTTCATTCAAATAGTTTCTTGTCTGTTGTACAATTACAGTTTGACTGCCGAATGCACAATACACAGGAAGGAAACTGTCAAAAACTCAAAGCTGTAAAGTTATCTTTATTAATTTATTTCACCATTTATCTGTATATTTAATATTGCTGTCTACTCTTCTGTGGAATGTCTAACTTACAATACATGTAATAGCAATCACTTTATTGTGTCATTTACATATTTTGTATATCTTGGCCAGAGGCCATAAATACTGAAATAAATATTAATATTACTATTACAATGCACAAAGTTGAGTTATGTGGTTACCATTGTTCCACTTATACATATATCCCCTAGATTATTATGGAGTATAATAAAGGATTTTAGAGATTGTTTATTCTTTAGATTGATTGTCAAGTTAACATATTACTGTTTCAAATCAATCAGACCTGTGGTTCCAGACTTGAAGATTTTTTGACCAAAAATGGAAAAAAATTACCCAAAAATACAATTGCCCCGAAATACAATTATGCAAATTTCAATACAATTTGAACAAACTTGACTGAGGTCACTCCAATGAACCTCAATATCAAGTTTCAAAGCAAACCGACTTGTGGTTTCAGAGAAGAAGACCATTGTTGACAGATGACGGACGGACGATGGACAATCACCCTAGCAGATAAGCTCCACATCGTTGACAGTGGAGCTAAAAATGTTCATGTTTTGCTGAGAATTTTTAATTATTTACAATTGCATTTGAAACAGGCATAGAACATTTTGGTTATGTCTTGGAATATTTCTAATATTTAAAATATGGCTTTTATCTTTATGGGTGACACTGTCTACAGTAAGTCTAGGGTAACACAGAACAACGAACTTCACACAATACAGCTAGATTCATGGCTGTAAAGGTTATGTGATCCAGGAAAGTAGTTTGATCCTGACAGTACCAAAATATTTTTTACTACATGATAAGACTGCTATTAGAAAGTGCTTGATTTCCTAGAAGATTAAAAAATACAATAATTACAGCTTTATATGAATAGGAATACACATCAATGTATCATGTTACAGTGAAAATATTCCATATCCAAGTATTTTATTGAGAACATTCCTTTACTGATCCATCAGACTTTCAGTAGACACCATATTTATGATGTTATATTTGACAAGGGGGCTTAGGCACTGTGTGAGTATTATTGTGAAAGTGTGTACGTATTGTTTGTGCACCATGGACCGGGAAATTAGCTCTTCCTGGAATGACTGCAGCAAGAACGTCTCTTCTTGGCACTCTATGTTGTTGCAATAAGCGTGATGGTTTATTGTTAGATTTTGGTAGATCAAATGATGGCAGAGGATCCATAGAATAACGTTCATTGTCAGATGTGTAATAGTAGAAGGGTATATTTGAATCCAATCGTCGAGAATGTACTTCACACAGATGTGGAAAATATTGCTTCCAGTCTTTGAGTGTGAAACAGTCACCAAGGTGCTGATGAGCAGTAGGGAAAAAACACTCAACGTCATCTGTTGTTGATGCCCTTGGATGTTCTGGTGATAAACTATTGTGTCGTCGTCTCTCTTGATCACATATGTTAGCAAATATGCCAACAAGAATTTCCCGTGTAAATCCACAAGCAGACCACTTCCTGAAAAGAGAACACAAGTACAATGTGAACAGAATTAAAATGGGCACCAATGGCTCTGGAACACAACTGACTTATCATGTGATCACTGTGGTCAAGAGTGAGTCAATGAGGAGTAAATATAGCTGAAAGACATTTTATAATGTGAAAGTAAAGTCATTTTCCTCCTTGAGAATTTGAACATGATAATAGCTGCAATTGGATGAGATAATTAAGGCAGATGACAGAAAGGCTGATGGAGTTTAGTTTTTTTTTGTTGAGAATAATATTGGTGAATTAAAATTTGTGGCATGTTGAAATTGTCTGGTGTCTGCCTTGCGTGAAATTACTAACATTTTGTGATGACACATGACAGCGGATGATTGTCAACTGGTATCATGCAGAAGAATATCAACAAAAAAAAAGTTCAGAATTAAAAATTGTAAATTAATAGATATCAAAACATGATTTAATGTGCATGAACGGATGAAAACTTGGCTTGTGCATGTGAGAAGTATATTACCGTATTCACTAATATTTTTGTTCATTCAGCTGTGGAAAATACTTGTGGGGTAATGACCGTGTCACTACTCGTCTTCAACTCATGGTGACACAGCCATTTCATCACAAGTATTTTCCACAGTTGAATGAACAAAAAAAAATGAGCAAATAAAAAAATAATTATATTGTTTACATCCAATGCATTGTGACTTTAGTAACATGCTTACATGTTCACATCAATGGAAGATAAATCTAAGCATTTTCGGTGCCATGGTAACAGCTCATCCAGAATATACCTGTACATGTTCATATTAGCTTCTTGCCTCTCATCTTGTGTCATACCCCTGTCATCACTAGCCCTGTGCCACTTTGCAATAGTGTAAACATGTTCGTATTCTGTTCGGTACCTGTAAAAGGAAGATAAATAAAATATGGAATGTAAAATTCAATTTAATGAAATGTTGAATAATTCCTGATCACAAACAAAAAATACCGCAATTATACGGTGTTGCTCAAATTTGATCAGAATTGGTACATACCAGTATGGGTACCAAAGATCAACAATAAATGTTGTTTCTATCTGTTCAGTGCAGGAAAATTCTACGTTGATGTTATGACAATGATTTCTGCACAGTACAACCAGAAAAACAACAAGAAATATTTAAACCAGAAAAACAAGAATGACAAAAGTAATTAAGGTCTGAAACTTTAGGTACTGGAGGTCAACTTTAGCAACATGCATAGCAGAAAGGCAGCTAGCCCTCCTTAGTTTGACCATAGACGGTCTTCCTCCCCTCTACTGACGGTCTTCCTCCCCTCTACTGTCTATGGTTTGAGCAGGTCTGTTAATATGTAACAGTTCATAAACAATGACAGGAAATGACTCAAGTCAGTGGAGTAAGATTGTTTCAAGCCTGTTTCAGAATTTCGCTTTTTCTTACCTCATTTGCACATTTTTGACAATGATGTGTTCATTTGAACAAATTCACATCTCAACCCCTACATCTACCTGTACACCAAATACTGAGATGGTAGCTTTGGCGGTATGGGAGCCTTTGTGTGTGACGGACATACATCCGCACATACCCATAAATATACAGACATACAGACGCCACTTAGACTCATCATATATTAGCTCTTTTTGGTATTTATATATAAAACCAAATATGAGCTAAAAATACTGTATAATCCTGACAGTTTAACTTACATTGAGAATTACAGTGATTTGTAATGAGTTGCATCTGTTGATAGTGACATATTATGATTATCTAGGTCCTTGAGTTAGTAATTGTCAATGCATACACAAGCAACTGGTAGGTACATGTTGCTGTTACGGGACTGCAGCACTTGAAACAATAGTGAATCAGAATTACACCATTTCTCTCTCAAAGTGGTTAATGTTGGTAAAATAAAAAAATATATATAGTATCACTATACTGCAGAGTTACTATGGCAGCAATCAGAACCCACACTTCATAAATACTACTTATAGTGTGAGTGTGATGCTATATTATGTCATTAGGTCAACAGAATTGAAGATATAGATCAGTGACCAATAAAAATATCATTAGGCCAAGGGTATTACAGCTGAAAACTCTACACCCATTGCGAAACGTGCCAATACTATCGGTAGCGGTAGTCCTCAGAGTCAAATGGCGGTGATAAAAGTCTCATTCGAAGCCCGCAGGCACATAAACCCAAGAAACTAAAGGGCCCCATCACCAACAATCTCAAAATAACTGCAATGCGGCAGTATAGTTTGTGCCACATTTCCGTTAAAAAAAATCCAATCGGCTACACCTGAAGCGGTGATTCAGAGGACTAATTTATTTATTCAGCCTGGCCTTATCTGTATTTTTTTTGATGTGTAAAAATTGACTGCAGGTCTAACAAAACATAACATACCCGTGACTCAATAACCAGTTTGCAACTTGTAAGTTAAGAAGCTTCTCACAATCTCCAACACACTGCTTGTTTGAACCTGTCAATGCGTCATCAGTAATACCTGTTGATGGATCATCTGCAGCTTCTTCTAAACGCTTCATCTTAAAACCACGCTTCTTTGGCCCACCTTGCCTGGTGGAGTCTGCAATTCTCTGTAAAATAAAAAATAAAATAACAAGCTTATCAATTGTGGCAATTAACAAAACAAAATTAAATATTAAAATATTTTCATGTCTTATCACTTTAATTTGACTGGCCATGAAAAATAATGAAAGTACATGTAGTCTTGTGATGATACATTTTATGCATGTACCACTTCACATGAAATCAACTAAGCATTCTCAATATGACATTTTTTAACATTGTACTATAAAAAAACTCACCCTGGTCAAGAAATTTTAAACAAAGTACATGCACCTGGAGACCATACACTTCTCTATACCCTACCTTCAAAATATGGTTGTGATCTTCCCTCTCTCCAAACTTTGCCTTTGTAATAGGATGTACCTCAGCTACATAGAAATTTTCCCTGAAGTTAATGCCATCCTCAGTATAATCACTAACTAACTTTGCAAATTTGTACTGAGCTAAGAGTGATCTCAACTTTTCGGCTAGATTCTCACTATGACCTAAATATAAAACAAAACATACACTACTCTCATTTTGTGACAAGTACATTTAATCTTATTTTTATCTGTATATACAAAATTAAGTGTTATGAAATCATGTAAAATGGAGTGATCAGATGATGCTTTGATAATTTTCAAATAAAACAATACTGAAATATTACAGTTACTTGGCCCAAAATTTATTGATGAATATACAGCACAAGTTCAAATCTAATTACCTTTATTAATTATCATATGTATAATACACTGTGTGACACTGTATAATACACTGTGTGACACTTTCAGAATGCAGCAAATGCTGATTTAAGAAACCAAAATGAAGTTGATTCATTGCAAACACATAAAATTCTGATAAAAAATTGGCCTCTGCTGTCATCTAAAATGTAATGATTCCTACCCTTGGTAGTATATGTGACATACCTGGTCTCCAGGTTTCTTGCATGTAGGTCTGTGTTTTCCACATGGGATGAAAATCTGGGTCATTATGATCTCTGTCTCTCTATACTTGAGGTACTTGGCTAACCCGTAAAAGCGAAGCTATCTGATGAATGTCCATCCCTTGTTCCTGACATAAAACAATCTGTTGAATGGCACTTTTGGGCAGATATGGGTTGTTTGCTTTGGAACGGAGACTTCCATCAGGACAGACTATTGAACAAGATGAACAGATGATCTTTAAATCCACATTTTAAGTGATTTGTTAGGATTAATGAATATTATTTAGAAACAAAACAAACAATATGTTATTATACTACCAAATATATTTATAAGAGATGAATATAAAAATGTTATGGCCAGTTATTGTGCTTGTTTCAATTGCAAACAGGACAATAATGAGTCAGGCTATGTTCAATGACTGTGTTAATGCCAATTTATGGGATTATATACTCTGCAGTATTTTGTTAATGGTAATAACACCAGAAGGTCAATATTGAACTGTTATTATTTTTACCTTCAACTGTTAGCATTTTAACCATTTCCTCAACAGGCTTTCTTTGAAACTCTGCTTTGGCCTCCTTTTGCAAGGCCCAAATTGAGATTGGGCGACTCCTTCCAGTTGTTCTTAATGAATTGAACTCTCCATCTGTCACCAAACCTACAGTGTCAGGAAAAATGTCATATAAAGAGGAAAAAATTACGGATGGAAAATGGTTCCATTGGATCTTTGGAATAAACTGAAAGATAAACCTGTGTGTGAGTAACGCATCCCAACATCCAACCCTAACCATGACTCAAAGTGTAGTGCGTAATGTCTGCTCCAACAAAATTTTATGGAATCAACTGTAATGTATGACTGAGTTAATTGTCAGCATACTACCAACACTGTTCTGTTACAAATGAAAACGGATGGACAGTGCTACATGTATGTAGAATTGAATACCTGAATGTATGGTCCACTTATACATCCACTGCCTTTCATGTCCCTGTTGAGGGTTGACCTACTGACTGTTGGAATGTTCACTTTTGCCTAAAACAAAAATAAATGGGTATAAATAAAATGAAGTTATATGTTTGAAAAAAAAACGTAAAAATAGTCAAAATTGAAAAACTCAATGATGACTGGTCAAATTCCTTAAAAAATTGGCACATAAAGTACCTTATAGGCAGACCTCGTATGATTTTTTTGCAACTAGGGTCAATATCTGGAATTCGCTACATTTCATGAATATTTTTTGTAATTTTTCTCATTTATGGTTAAACAAGTCATTGACAATGACATAGTCCCCACTTGTAATAGGAGTATTAGTCTTGATGGGGCAGGGAAATGAGGTCATTAAGAAGTATCACTAAAGTGTATATGTTCAGATCTATGGACACATAGGTCTATGTCATTGTTCCCAATTTGAAACAAGAGGCATGTCTAAGTTATGGTTCTAAATCGGGAAAAAAGATCAAACCTCTAGCTGTATCGGCCAGCCAAGAAATACATATGTGCATAATAAATGAGGTACAAGATGTGACATCTTAAGGTCTATTATCCTATCAAAATTGAAGCGTAAAGAACTTGTGGTTAATGAGTTATGCATATATTTGCATATTCAAGGTCAAAGGTCATCAAGGTCACATGACATTTTGAAAAAAACTTTGTATTGCAAATTAATCCATATATGCCAAAATTCAGACCTCTAGCTCTATTGGCTTGCCCACAAATATATATGGGCATAATTAACGAGGTAAAGCATGTGTTGTCATAAGGTCTCCCATCCTACTAAATATAAAGGACATAGCACTTGTGGTTAGCTATTTATTGACATAATCGTGTATGTTAGGTAAAAGGTTATCGAGGTCACATGACATTTTGTCAAAAAATTTCTATCCTATAGTCTATCCCTATATACTAAAAATCATACATTTACCTCTATTGGCTTGCTCAAAATTAGATATGCACATAATTAATGAGGTACAATATGTGGTGTCATAAGGTGTCCCATCATACCAAATATGAAGGGTGTAGCACTTGTGGTTACTGAGTTATGGACAAATATGTATATTTGGGGTCAAAGGTCACCGAGGTCACATGACATTTTGTCAAAAAAATTGTATTGCTAAGTTATCCCTACATACCAAAAATCAGACCTCTAGCTCTATTGGCTCGCTCAAAATTAGATATGCACATAATTAATGAGGATCAATATGTGGCGTCATAAGGTGTCCCATCATACCATATATGAAGGGTGTAGCACTTGTGGTTACTGAGTTATGGACAAATATGTATATTTGAGGTCAAAGGTCCCCAAGGTCACGTGACATTTTGTCAAAATATCCGAGATATCTGCGTGAACGGATGGACTCACATGGATGGACTCACGGACTGACATGACCCAATCTATGAGGCCCCCTGGACTTTATCTGTGGGGACTAAAAACTGTGTCACTGCATCCTTTTTGCAATATGAATACGATGAGAAACTAAATTTTTATTTTTCTTGGCCTTATACATGGGAGTCTATGTACTGCCTTATACATGGGAGTCTATGGACTGCCTTATACATGGGAGTCTATGGACTGCCTTATACATGGGAGTCTATGGACTGCCTTATACATGGGAGTCTATGGACTGCCTTATACATGGGAGTCTATGGTCTGCCTTATACATGGGAGTCTATGGTCTGCCTTATACATGGGAGTCTATGGAGGTGAAAACTAAAAAGTCCTCTACCATGGCCAAATTTGATCGCATTGTGAAACAAATCGACGTGCATCTGTATGAGGTATGGTACTATCCTTGTACCAAGTTTGAACGAAATCGCTCCAGGCGTCTCTGAGATATCTGCGTGAACGGACGGACGCACGGACGGACACACGGACGCACGGACATGACCAAACCTATAAGTCCCCCCGGACGGTGTCCGTGGAGACTAAAAAGCTTCTTCTGTGAAACTAGGGTTGACCACAGTCACATCTGTTCAAATTGTGGTTAAAATTACCTATTTTGGGGAGGGGGGGGGGGGGGGGGGGGGGTTTGGCCACTTGAAATTTTTTTATTATAGAAACAGACAAAAATTTTCTTAAATTAAGTGGGAAAATGAAAACCAACACAAACAATGGCTGAATTAGTCTATTTAGGTTGTTTAATAAGCACATATTATCAACCAAATCAAGTTAGCAGTTCATGTTTCTGTAATTTAACAATATCTTGAGTATTTCACTTTACCTTCATTTGATCACGTGTGCCAGGTGTGCAATCTCCAGCTTTAAACATTGGCCCAGTAAACAAGTTCAAGCCCTTTCCTCCAATCTCATCATAAATTGTTTGGGTGAACTTCCTGAGATCCGGGGGACAGGTGATCTGTAAATTGATAGGTGTATTCACAATCTGAACATATTTTAATGAAGTTATTGTGATGTATAAATTGCACTTTTTGTCAGAACAATGTTCATCCTGAACAATAAAACATGATATTGGGGATTTTTACCACAATTTGAAACAACTGATTGGTGATGAATTGTAATAAAATAACAAAAATCCAAATTATTTTGTTGGCAAATACCTGATTTGTATGTGATGCATTGAAGAACTGCAGAGAGTACTCCAAAACCCCATATGGCATCCTGTCAGTTGGGATTCGTGAATCACCCCCACCAGTCCTCATTGTACCAAAACCTTTAGCAGCTAGGTAAATCAGGTTTGGTTTATGTTTATCTTGTAGATGTGCCATAGCCGGCAATGCCAGTTGAAGAAAATCAGTGGGACAGTCTAGCTCTACATCTTCCACAATTTGTTTGAATGCCACATCCATTACTGTCATCAAGCATACTGGTTCTAATGTTTGAAGGGATGTTATGATATCTGATAGTGTTGATGACATGTTTTCATCATGATCCACATCATCCTGTAAGACATCTATGCCATAGTGATCTTCTGCAACATGAAGTTTCTGAAACTTCTCTCTCAAATGAACTGCTTTCCGCTGACAGGATTTCCCTACAAGAAAATGGGGAGTTACAGTATCATTAAAGGGACCAGTTTGAGGAAAATCATGGCAAAGTTTGAATTTTCCTGAAACAAAAACTACTTGTAATATAAAAAGTTTCATTTTTGAAAAAGAAGGAACCTTATCAAAGTGTAACAGCTTTGAAAGCAATTCCAAGTTACATAAGTACCCTAATGGCCAAAAGTTGATATCTTACCCCATGCAGGTATATAATATAATTCATAATTCCAGGGAATTTACATGTTCATCTTTTCAAAGTGAAAGCAATTATATTTCACTTAAACATCCACCACTTCATTTCAAGAATATGCTTTAAAGGAAATTAAGTATAATACTTACACCCTCTCTCAGGTTTATCAAGTCCACTGTTCTCCGCAATGTATTTTGACATGTTCCTCCAAAAATCTGCAGAAAATCCCCCAGCCCAATCATCCTCAGTATGATTTGTCATATACTCTACCAGAAGTTTTTCTTCCGTTCGAGTCCATGTCTATTTAAATAAATTACAAGAAATATCACATACATGTATAAATGTCACACACATGTAACGCCTATCAGGTAGCCTATGTTTGGTCATGGCAGTAGATCATCGTTTGACTTTGACAATTAAAGCTTACAATGTACTGCCCTGAAATTTTGCCAAGATTATGCTGATTAACAATTATACTGTGAGTAATTACCAACCGTCTTTAATACTAGCAACAGTCGTGTGACACAGGGTACACATACTGGTTAACATGCACTGATAGCAGCTAAAGGGGAAGGTTACCCAGCGATTATGTGTTCAGCAATAAGAAATCCATGAAAAACTGGTGCGAAATCTATCTTTGTTACTAATTTCCACTTACTGATAGCACGATGGCATCCATTCTTAAACCTTTAATTATAGGTAGAAGTGACGTACAACTAGCATATACTGCACTGACACTTGTGGAGGCTTCCTCGGCTGTAGACTATGGTGGAACCCAGTGCAGTCCTAGGCTGTTACGTCACTTCAACCTATAACATATGGTTTTCAAATGTGTGCCATAGACTATTGGTAAGTGAAAGTTAATAACAAACTATCGCACTATTTTTTCATGGAGTTTTTTTTTATTGCTGAGCACACAATCGCTGAGTGACCTTCTCCTTATAATATTAATGACAAGCGGCTCTTGACCGGCTACAGGCTACAGCTGTAGGCCACAACCGCGAGCTTGACACAAGTCTACAAGTGGGCGTGTATTTCACGGGGTATTCAACCAAGTATTTGAGCATATATTTTCTGATATAACGCTATGTCGTTGGCCCAGCGTCAGACAATAACGATCATGCATCATGATGGGGTACGTCGTCAAGCTGAATGGGCAATGTGGCGAAATTAAAAGGTCTATTCTCCATGTCTCACTCACCTTGCCACGACCGGTGATTCCAAACACTTTCTTTGACTTTTCCCTCTGTCCGAGACTCTTTCCATCAGGAGAGCTCCGTAAATCTTTACTCTTACTCATTTTTGCTCATGTTGTGCTTATGGCCAGCGTCCCTGAGCGCGTGACCACAGAGACGTAATGTTGACAATGTTGACATCTTACGTCATAGTCACCTGATTTTTGACCTGGGCTCACGAGACGTAGTACGTTACGTTGCCGATATTGCATATTAATTAGCTAACTTTGAACATCAGGGGCGACTAAATAAGGGTGGAGCAATTTGGAGCAATCATTCTAGACGGAAATCTGACAAATTGTATACAACATATCTCAGTATTGAGACTTGCGGTTATAAAATAAAGCAGAAAACCGCATATTATCAACATCTCTTCACAGTCATACAACGTAATCGGCCAATACGAAAAAGAGGGTTAGCATGCAAACAACTCTACAATTTCATTATAGGTGTGTCTCCAACTACTTGCAATTGAAAGTTGCTGTGATATTCAAAATAATAAGTCGTAATTCCGGGAAAAAATTGAGATTTTTATTGCTCATGAATTATTAATATTATGCAAATTGGCCAATATTTTCAGCCAATTGCGTCATGCACATCCCCCCCTGAAAATTTCGAAGCTATCGGACTTGCGGTTTCAGAGGAGTATTCATCATGGGCAAATTACAGACAAACATGTACATACTCAGTGAATTCACACCATGATAGAATGAACTGTATACCATTAGTGACACTTTACTTATATTTGGTTAAAAATGGTAGGCCAGAGTGAGTGTATATACAATATTTAACAGTTTGTTTGGGCAATGTAATATAATATATTTTTCAGATTTGTGATTTTACCTATTAATGTCACTGGAACTCCATAGTCTAGCGCTGAGATGGCTGTCCATTTCCCAGTACCTTTCTGCAGTTGAAAACATACAAGGAGAAATTCTTTATTTATTGTCAATGTAGAAAAAGTTAACAATGACTTGCTTGGACACATTCCTGTAATTTTAATGAACACCACCAATATTTCCTATAATTTTCAAATGTATCGGGATATGTTTTTTCAATGTTGAAGGAAATTCTAAAGGGGAAGTTCACCAAGGCTGATTTTTAAATATGTGCCAGATTTTGGGTCACGTATTCCGGAAAAGTCTTTTCGCCACTTATAACTTGCATGATTTTTTATAAAATTGATTAAAAATAGTGGCAGAAGTGGCACTTTAGGGCTTTATCAAGTGATTGCATTTTGAATCATGGAGGAAAAAATGCCAAACTTGGCGCTTTCATCACGTGATATGGCAGGGATCATATTCCCATGGATATGGTTTTGTCAATCATATTCACAGCAGGTTCTCTGCATTTGCATAACTATTGTTTCAGATATGCAAATGGCACAGTGTGGCATGAACACGAGTGGGTGGACAATGTCATACCCAATTTTTTCCCATGGTTCAAAATACAGAACGTTGATGAAGCCCGAAAATGCAACTTCTGCCACTATTTTTATTTGCTTTTGTAAAAAAATCACACGGGTTAAAAGTGGTGAAAACCGCTTTTCTGTATAGGTGACCCAAAAGCTAGCACATATGTAAAAATCAGGCTTGATGAACTTCCCCTTTAAGATAGGAATTTATATTAAACAAGTCATCGTTGATGACACAGTCCCCGCTTGTCCATTTTGTTATTATCTTTGGTGTCTAGGTAGCTGTGGTCTAGGTCGCTGTGGAATGACATTGATGCAACGGGTGCATCAGGCCTGTGACTTGCATAATAAAGTAATCTGAGGAACGTTCAATAAATGACTCATCTCTGCCGGTAATGACCACTAAAGGAACTTTTGATTACATCACACATAACGATGCCCTCACTGCCTCTAGTGTCATGATGGCACGTACTATACACATGGTTTGGTGGAATTTTCGAAATGCTATGGGATCGGGTATGTTGTTGTAATCAGCCATCAGCCATTTCGAATCATATAATGAAACAAATTAATGTGCACAAGAATGCAGCCATAGTATTTTATCTTCGTATCATGTTTGAACAAAATCAGTCCATCGAGGGACAGTGACCTATGTTTATGTTTCAAAGACATAAAAAAATCACACCAAAATTGAAATCAAATGGCTGTCTATTGACCATATGGATCATAGCACAAAATTAGTAGACATGCATATGTATGCCATAGTACTTTATCTTTGTACCAAGTCTCAACAACATTGGTTAAGGAATATTTGCATATGATTAAACCTCAAAGACATGAAAAAATCCAAAAATGACCATCGGGCAGCGATATTGGAAAAAATGACAATCTGGCAGCCATATTGGAACATGTCACGAAGTAAATTGACATGTACGGTATGCCATAGTGCTTGATCTTTTTGCCAAGTTTGGACAAAATGGGTGTAATGACCTTTGAATTACGCTTCAGAGACATGCAAAATTCCAACAAAATGGCAGTTCTGCAGCCATATTGGATCCTATCGCAAGGTTAATTGATACATGCATATGCATGCCATAGTACGTGCTTTGCCTTTGTGCCAAGTTTGAACAAAATCGGTTCAAGGATGTTTGAGTTACGGTTCAAAGACATGAAAAAATCGCAAAAAAATGGCCGCCTGTCAGCCATATTGGATCATTTCACGAAATAAATTAGTGTTCATATGGAGGGCATACTGTTTTGCTTTTGTGACAAATTGAACAAAATCGGTTCAAGGGTGTCTGAGTTATGGTCTAAAGACATGAAAAATCACAACAAAATGGCTGCCTCACGCCCATATTGGATTGTATCGCAATATAATTTGACATGCATCTGTAGGTCATAGTGCTATGCCATTGTGCCAAGTTTGAACAGAATCGGTTTGAGGATGTTTGAGTTATGGTTCAAAGACACGAAAAATCGCAAACAAAATGGCCGCCTCGCGGCCATATTGGATCCTATCGCAAACTAATTTGACATGCACATGTAGGCCATAGTGTTATGCCTTTGTGCTAAGTTTGAACAGAATCTGTTCAAGGATGTCTGAGTTATGGTCCAAAGACATGAAAAATCACAACAAAATGGCCGCCTCGCGCCCATATTGGATCATATCGCACAATTATTTGACAAGGATATGAAAGCCATAGTGTTATGCCTTTGTGCCAAGTTTGAACAGAATCTGCTCAAGGATGTCTGAGTTATGGTCCAAAGACATGAAAAATCGCAACAAAATGGCCACCTCGCAGCCAAATTCGATCGTATCACAAAATAAATCGACGTGCATCTGTAGGTTATAGTACTATGCCTTTGTGCCAAGTTTGAACGAAATTGGTTCAGCAGTGTCTGAGAAACTGTTGATGACGGACGGACGGACGGACGGACGCACAGACGGGACCCAATCTATAAGTCCCCACCGGACTTCGTCTGCGGGGACTAAAACTTCTCAAGATTCAAAACTGCAGAATTCCACATAATGATACATGACATAAATGAAAAATCCCCACTGGATTTTTATTTCTGTGAATAACATTTAACTCAAATGCATCATTGGCCTTGTTGGTTCTTTAACCAAAGATGAACCTACAAAAGAATCTTTCTCTCACCTAGGGGTCCTTAAGGTGGAGCTGCACGTTGCCAACACAGTTTTGTCAAAGCAATATTTCTCATCTTAGATAAGAAGGAAACCCCCTCATACTACATATTATCAAAAATACCATCAAGGACAGTGTGCTCACATTCGGTTTGAATTGGTCCATTCGAGAAATATTTAAACCAGGAAAAACAAGAATGACAAAAGCAAATAAGGTCTCCAACTTAGGTACTGGAGGTCATCTTTAGGAACATGCATACCAACTTCTATAGCAATGGCACAAGCAGATCCTAAATACATAAGCAAATGTCAACAACAAAAAATGGACCGAGAAGGTTTGATAAAAAGAAAATACCGTCAATGACGCTGTACCTTCTCTAATGTGTGGCCAGGTCAGGTAATTGGTTGTTGGCAAAGAGTTGTTGGTAAATAGTTGATGATGTAGGGGCATGAGGTGGGATATGGACCCAAAGAACCCAAAAGATGATTAAATACATTAATCAAAAAAATTCTAAGCTACAGTATAAACTGCCTAAAGATAGTTCAATGTGGAAAAAAAGTTAAATAATTCAGAAATAAGAATTAACAGTCCAAAATAGTAATGACGCACTTCCTTACTGACCTGAGTGCATGTGAAATACACAACCTGGCATCTGTAAATTAAATGTATACCAAGTGATCATTTTAAGTCACTTTTAACTGTTTTTAATGGATTTTCCAAAGAGTCCTGTGGAAATGATGAAAAACGCTTATCTGGTCTTGTGTTTGTATAACCTCATGGCTGATAATTTTCATAGTATTGAAAAAAAATTGAAAGTGAAGAAATTACTGTTTTTAATAGGCATATTTTCCTTGAAATACATGACCGTGTAAAGAATATATGCTAAAAGTGTTTAAGAGTAAATTTCTTTTCAAAAAATAATTTAATCTGTGACCAAAGGATTTTTATTCTTTGAGTTTACAAATTCAAACATTGCAATTTGTTCAATCATCTTGTGCAGTGCAAAATTTACAAAATGACTGAAAAACAAATAAAATTGGCAGAATTACAGTCTTTGTGATGTAAAATTATGGGTTGACATCACGATAACTGTTAATCTGTTTGAAGTACTAATATACTATAATTTAAAAAAGAAAAGTTCATGCAGAAACGGTAAAATATATTGTCAGCAATGTAGTGTTAATTTTGACTTTACATCAAAATATGCCTTTGCTGGATACCAAATATATAGGGCGAAATATTAAAATCAGCCATGTTCAGCAAAATCCACACGACAGCATTGATCCTTTTCTAATTTGATTTGATTTGCTTATGTTATCCTTGTATGACAGTCAGTACAATATGGAACTTGAACACAACACAGTGAATAAGTATGCTGTAAATGAAATGGTGAGGCTGCATCCACATGCAGCAATAGGAGTGCCTTTGTCTCTCACTCCCCATTTCCAACCTGTCTCATATTTATTATGTTAATAATTTCTGTATTTGTTAAAATGTGCGCATCTCAAAAACTTTTGATCATAAACATTTTCATTGTTTTTTATAGCTGACCAGTCAGTTAACCTGTTTATTTTGAATATTTGCGCATTTTTCCTCAGTATTTGACATTTTCTGAATACCTTCTTATTCAGTTTGTCATTTTCTAAAAGTTTAAATGCTCCATTGTGTGGTCAAGCTTTCCACAAGCATCAAATGTGGTACTTCATATAGGAGGGTCTGCCTCTAGAGGGCGGGCATCATGAACAGTGTTTGTTGGTTAATTCCTCCACGTAAACTTCTGATTGTACTGTAAACATTGAACATGGCTGACGTCCGATTTTCCGGTCTAAAACTTTCACTCATTTTCGTTCATATGACTCTGAAACTCCAGGAAACGATTGGGAAGAAAGGGTCATCTTGAAATATTGAGGTACTCACCGATATTTTGCAAAATTAAATGAGAAAAAATGCAAGGAAAATGCCGACAGGCTTACACGATGACAGTTTTCAGACTTGGAGGCATATGATCATCTCTGCAGATTATGCAACAGGCCCAGATCACGTGAGGCCATGAGGGGATATCCACGCAACTCAGTACCAAACACTAGCGCTCACAGAGTGAGCAAACACAAAGTGAGTACCCCTAACGTCAGCTCAGTAGTCTATAATAGATTGTAGTCAACTAAGAAACCTTGGAGAAAGGCTTAACACTGTGGCTATGCCGCTAAGTCCCTTTTGATTTTTGTCATAGCTCAAAATCGTTCTCCCACACCTCAACCTGAGCCATGAACACCCCCACCAGTTTATGATATGACCCATCACAATGGCATGACGTCAACGGATCTTGACAGACGGAAGTCTTGACAGACTGAAGTCTTGACAGCAGCATACTGGTTTTCAACTCTAATACCTTCTCTGTCTATAAATAGACACGAGAAGGTAAAAAGGTGGGAATGGGTAAAAAAATGTACAAGGGATCTGGTAAAAAAGTAATGCTACCTCAATCAATCTTCTAGACCCTACCCCCTCCTGAATATCAAATGTTCCATTCCTTGGTATTTACAACCTTGTGGTTGTAAATACAATGTGAGTGTTATCATTCTAATGTAAACAGCACTTAAGTTAGTTACAGATGGTGAAATGCCTTCCACTGTGGGCGGTGATTACAACATCTGGAATTATCCTGGATTCAAATTTCTCATCAGTTCTTGTATGGCTTACATAGAAAAGTTGCAAAAATTGGTCCGCAATGAAAAAATTCACCTCAGCTTTGTTTTCTCAATCAAATTTTC
The DNA here is from genome assembly GCF_041260155.1 of Ptychodera flava. Classification (NCBI taxonomy): domain Eukaryota; kingdom Metazoa; phylum Hemichordata; class Enteropneusta; family Ptychoderidae; genus Ptychodera; species Ptychodera flava. The sequence continues at coordinate 431,422 of NC_091934.1, read as the reverse complement.
CTACAAATTGATACCAAATATGACAAAATTATGTTCACAGCCTTCAAAACTGTCTCACAACATATCCTGGGTTGGTGAAGGTCATTTAAGGTCACAAACTGAGAAAATTACCTAAAATATACAAATTTGGGGGTTTCCCAACACTTTGAGCAGGAAATTTATCTAATAACATGCCTGGGGACTTTATACCAAATTACAAAGCTATCAAACTAGTAATTTTGAGAACAAGTTTTCTTGACCAAAAATGACAATATTGTCTTAAAAATACAAATTTGTATATTTCAGGACAATTTCCACATATCTAACTATTGTCATCTCTGTACATCTGTGTACCAAATATAAAAGCTGTCTGTCCAGGAGTTTTAAAAAGAAAATACTGTTTAAGATTTTTTGACCAAAAATGACAATATTGCTCCAAAATAGTAATTTTCCCAATTTTGTCATAATTTCAACAATTTGAAGAGTAACACCCTTGCAAAGATCCAACCCAAATTTGAGAGCGATTGAGCTGGCAGTTTCAGAGAAGAAGAATTTTTACTGAAAATGAGAAAAATCACCAAAAAATTCAGTAAAAATACAAAATTAAGGATATCTTCACAATATTCATAAAACTGTATAAGGTTCACCTAAGGTACTTGCACACAAATTTTCAAAGCCATGAAAACAGCGGTTCTCGAGATATTAATTCTTGACCATTTTCACATTTTGTAAGCTGATTTGCATAATTTTGGCAATGCAGACTTCATTTGAACAAAATCCCATCTATACCCCAGGATGCATCCACACACCAAATACCAATGTGAAATGTGCAGCGGTTTGCGTGTCTTTGATATTGACAGACATACTGTACGTAGTGGTACATACATACATATGTGACGTTTCTGGATGTGTAAACGTCTTTGTAATGGTTTCTTAATTAGTTAAATGTCTTTTAATTGTTGTGTTTACGTTTAATTATAGTAGCGAGTAGCGTACTGTCCTTGGTACATACACTTAAGAGGTCAGTAGACATATCCGATGACATGACTGGACTGCATTCCAATGCGTCTCTTTGTCTTAGAGTGTGTAGTCATTTATCACTTCTTCTGACAGTTGTTTTTGCCAACGTGGCAGTATTAGTATTAAGATGATATTAAGTAGGGATATTAATATACAGATTAGGCAATCATAATGAGCAAAATATTGTATGCTATTGGCTTAAGGCTTTGTTCGTGTGCAAAAGTAGCTTCTGATTGGCAGAGAAGTCATACTTAAGCCAGTGTTTTGTGTGATTTTGTTGAGTTAGCATCGGGCGCTACTCCACGCACAGGGGAAGGATGCTGTTATGCCCAGCAGTAGTAGCAGAGATCTCTAAGCTATGGACTTAGAGTTTTGTAAGCAGATAGACGGAGTTGCTGATAGAACGGAGTTGCTGTATGTGCACGAGACGTCTCAGACGTCTCGGTGGCAAGGCTTGCAGATATCCTGAGCAGCTGCTGACTTAGCCTCGAGGGGCTTCAGCATTGATCCAGCGGCCAGTGTGCCAACAGCCAACCCCACTGAGACCAGGTTCCTGTTAAGCGAGCAGAGGGGTAAGTCCAGTTAAGGACTTGGTTAATGGCTGTATGCTGCTCGTTCCTGTCCCCAGAGTACCACCTTAAACTCTGGTGTTGCTGCTCTAGCCTTGCTAGACTGTCTTAGCAGAAAGACAGTTCGTTCCAGTACTCCGTAGCTGTCAAATAGTTCCAGTGGGCATACATAAGAATCCATATAAGCAACGTTTTATAGCAGGTTGCAGCAGATGTACAACCAAACGCTTGTCACAACTCTTGACCACAATTTTGTCAACCATCAAATCTGGTCTGGTACGATATTGTGACAAGGTTTATGAAACGAGTGGGATTAATCAGATGTGGATATTGAAAAATTCTAAAGAATTATTACATACTCTAGATACCAACAAAAGCAAGTATGGTTCAATCCGCACATTTGATTTTTCTACACTTTACACCACCATCCCACACAACAAGCTTAAAACTAGGTTGTCATCATTGGTTAAGCAGGCCTTCTTTTACAAGAATGGCAGTCGTAGGTATGATTACATTGTCATCAAACACAATTCAGGCTATTTTAGTAACAACAGTGATGCCAAATGCAAATACACTGATACGGAAGTAATTAAGATGCTACACTTCCTAATTGACAACATATATGTCTCATTTGCCGGTATGACATTCAGGCAAACTATAGGCATTCCTATGGGTACAAACTGTGCACCACTTCTTGCTGATTTATTTTTGTATTCATATGAAGCTGAGTTCATGCAGACTCTTCATAGTTCAGGATCTAAAAGAGTTGCAAAGTCCTTTAATAATACCTATAGATATATTGATGATCTCATCAGTTTGAACAATCCTGGAATTTCTAATTACCTCCATCACATATATCCAGATGAATTAGAAATTAAAGAAACAACGGAGAGCATGAACTCAGCATCGTATCTTGATCTATTTATTGAAATTAGACACAATGACATACACACCAAGTTGTATGACAAAAGGGATGATTTTAATTTTGAAATCATTAACTTTCCCTACTTGACCAGTAATATTCCGTCGAGTCCAGCTTATGGTGTGTACATTTCACAACTACTGAGATACTGTAGAGCTTGTGATTCATATGGAGATTTTCAAGAGAGACACAGCTTATTAGTCTTAAAGCTGGTGAGACAAGGATTTTCACAAAGTAGGTTGGTTAGATCTTTAAGAAGTTCTATGGTAGATATGGAGATCTTATATCTAAATATGGCAAATCTGTCACTCAGATGATGAAAGACAGTATTCCCGACTTTGACTCAGAACAGTAATTTAGCAGATAGCTGAATTACCATACAATAACTTTGTCACACTAGTTCAATCTTGACGGGTGTAGCATGCTAGCAGGGTACGCTTACCCATTCCGGACACCTGGTACCACCACTTATATAGTGGTTCAAGATTGTACTACCGATTTTGTCAGTGATCTTATGTTTCTTTGTGTGTTTGTTTTTACTGTTTATTGGACCTGGTAATTTATTTGCCTTGAATGATAATGATTGCTGGAATCGATTTGATGTCATATTGGCATTCCAGACATTCATTCCCTGCTGAGTGGAGCTACGTATGATCCTGAGTAAAGTAAGCAGAGAGTTTAGAGAGCAGAGAGTTTAGCAGTAAAGCTGTTGCTTTAGTTCCAGTACGCTGTTGCTGTAGTTCCTGTTGAATGCTGTATTTAACCATTAAAGAATATAAGCCGAATGGCAGAGAGCTGTAATACACGACTCCCAGTGTTTTATTGGCCTGGGTTGGGCCGTTAACCCCAGCAGAACTTCGCCGGCAGGTACCATTAAGTCAGAATCCCTTACGGGGCCTCTAAGCAGTGTAGTATTACTCAGGCCAGCTACCACTTTCCTGTTAAGATATACTCACTGTGTAAAGCCCTGTACGAACCCGACTCACGACACAAAGGCCAGAAAGAGAAAAAGTTGTCGCACATACATACATACATACATACATACACACATACATACAGACGCCATCGACTTTAGCTTATAAGATAAAATCACATTGGTATAACCAAATGTGAGCTAAAAAGCAGAGAATCTTAAATTTAGTATGGTAGCAAAAGTTTACTCAAAGAATGGAGGTGTGTATATTTGGGGCACAAAATCTCAATTTTTGTATTAATGATAAAAATAGTGACAATGTCACTGTTCACTCTTAATAGTTATCAAAACAAGCCAACAATTGTATGAAACATGGACATACATATAGACAGACTGACATACACAGACTGGTACAAAGTGACGACATTGGCCCTCAAGTGTGCCTTGGCCCATGGAGAGTGATAAAGATAAACAGCTGAATGAAATGATAAAATAGTTAAATATAGGCAAACAGGCACTCAGGGTGAATATGTTATAGCAATTTGATTAGTTTCTTTTCCTTTTCTACTTCTATGATAATTTTTAAGACAATCAATCTGCAAGGCAGTTTATGTATTGACAAATATGTTATTATCTTTTACAAGCACAGAGCAAACTGTTCTTGATTTTTCATTTACAATATTTGATATAGACTGAAATACATAACATGCAATCAATGTTTACATTTTGCCCATACACCAGATACATGGAGAGATTTCAACATACAATCATTAACTCAAAAACCCTACAGTAAAAAGTAAACATTATTTTCTTCCAGAACAACTGGTGCATCCACATCTGGAACAACTTACGAATTTTAAGGGGAAGTTCACCAAGGATGATTTTAACATATGTGCTAGCTTTGTGGTCACTTACCCCGGAAAAGCTATTTTTGCCATTTATAACTTGTGCGATTTTTTACAAAAACCGATGCCTATGAAATTTGAATCATGGGAAAAAGTGCCAAGCTTGGAGCTTGTATAATGTGATATGGAAGGGACCATTTTCCCATGGGTATAGCATTGTCCACTTACCCATGATTAAACCAGGCTGTGCGTATTTACATAACTTTTGTTTATACTAAGTATCCTTGCATAAATGATGAATAACTTATAATAAACTGTCCACTGTCAGATTTGTGTTGCTGTTTACTACTGTATTACTGTGAGTGGACAATGTGGGGGCCATACCCGTCCGAAGATGGTCCCTTCCATATCACATGATGCAAGCTCAAAGCTTGGAGCTTTTTCCCATGATTCAAATTACATGGGCAACTTCTGAGTGCTATTTTTATCGATTTTTGTAAAATATCGCGCGAGATATAAATGGTGAAAATGGTTTTTCCTGGGTAAATGACCACAGAGCTACCACATATGTAAAAACATCCTTGTTGAACTTCCCCTTTAACAAGTCATCGTTGATGACACAGTCCCCGCTTGTCCATTTTGTTATAATCTTTGGTGTCTAGGTAGCTGTGGTCTAGGTCGCCGTGGAATGACATTGATGCAACGGGTGCATCAGGCCTGTGACTTGCATAATAAAGTAATCTGAGGAACGTTCAATAAATGACTCATCTCTGCCGGTAATGACCACTAAAGGAACTTTTGATTACATCACACATAACGATGCCCTCACTGCCTCTAGTGTCATGACGGCACATACTATACACATGGTTTGGTGGAATTTTCGAAATGCTATGGGATTGGGTATGTTGTTGTAATCAGCCATCAGCCATTTTGGATCATATAATGAAACAATTTAATGTGCACAAGAATGCAGCCATAGTATTTTATCTTCGTATCATGTTTGAACAAAATCAGTCCATCGAGGGACAGTGACCCATGTTTATGTTTCAAAGACATAAAAAAATCACACCAAAATTGTAATCAAATGGCTGTCTATTGACCATATGGATCATAGCAAAAAATTAGTAGACATGCATATGTATGCCATAGTACTTTATCTTTGTACCAAGTCTCAACAACATTGGTTAAGGAATATTTGCATATAATTAAGCCTCAAAGACATGAAAAAATTCAAAAATAGTGACAATGTCACTGGTCGCTCCCATATAGTTATCAAAACAAGCTAAAATCAAGCTAAAAGATTTTTTTATCACAAATAGAAACAATTCCCCCAATAAAATAAAATTATACAAATTTCACCAGAATTTGATCAAATCTTACTGACGTCACCCGTAAAAACCTCTACACTAAGTTTCAACTCAATCGGACGTGTGGTTTCAGAGTTAAAAAAATTTTTGATCAAAAATGAAAAAAATAGCCAAAAAATGCAAATATGCAAATTTCACCATGATTTGCCCAGATTTGAGAAAGGTCACTCCTATGCACTTCCATACCAAGTTTCAAATCAATCAGACTTGTGGTTTCAGAGAAGAAGATTTTTTGACCAAAAATGGGAGAAAATTACAAAAAAAATTCATGAAAAATAGCAAGTCCAAGATACTGACCCAAGATGTGCACAATCATTTCAGGTCAGCCCGAAGTACTTACATGCTAATTTTTCATCTAATCTGCTCAGTGGCTATTGAGATTTTCAATAAAATGTAAACTTGTAAACATATATACATATGGCTATGGGAGCTAACAAACGACCCAATGGTCGACAGAGCGCTGCTGTGTTACTGCTGAAATCACTAATGTGTTCAAAACGTAAAAACAAAGACACTGCCGCCAGCACGTCTGACCGCAACTTTTTGCGGCTGTCAGAAAGACATGTCAACCGAAAACATGAACCCGCCACATTCAAAACATCGACGCGCGAAACAGAAAAGTTTGACTGCCCAGACCAAAAACATAAAACCACGCCCACCTTCCAAACGCCAACCACCGCACACTTTATACGCTGTGTTTGAAGCGTGTTTGTGCACAGCTTTTCTCTTGATTTGCTTACTGGTTTACTAGACTTGGTTCAAGTTCATGATTTGTGATCGTGTGAGTTGGGTGATCGCTTGGAATGCAATGATTTGTGTTCTGTTTTCAAGTGAAACGTGTGAGTAGGATATGATTATGAACGCATTGAGTGGGGTGAACGCGATACAGGGAAGTTTCACCCGGCACTCACTGTAGCTGCACAGACTAAATAAAAACGCGTTTGACCGCTACGTAAACCTGACCTGGGCTGCCAAATTTTACACGATGAACTTTTACAGATCATTTTATTTTTCGAAAATTCACCGAATTGAACCAATTCTCTGCTGTTTAATTTACCTTCGTCCTATGATACCCTAATGGCTCAAACGGAGATATAGGAGTGGAAAGGCAATCTTGCCCAAGTTGCAGGATTGTAATGGAAATCTTACTGCGTGGTAGGGATAAAGTTACTGGCGATTTTCTCGTCATGCAGAGAGGTGGCGAAAAGTTCCGTTTCAGCGATCATGGGTTACAAAATTAATGGCAACGCTTTGTATCGTGTCAAGTGTTAGATATCTCTCAAAGAAAAACAAAGCAAAAGAAAATGACGAATATGGCAATAGTGCAGAAGATGTCTCAACCAGTGCCGTCGCATGATGTGTGAGAAGCCGATGGTCAGTTGGGGAATGGACTTTTAAAAAACTGACGCCAGTAGCCTATGAGAAATTCACCGATGAGAATATTGCTAACTGTGATGAATATGTGAATTTTTTTCTGAACAACACTCAAACAAAATCCAGTTCTTTGATTTCCAGTTCTTGCATATTTCACAAAGTCCTACAGTCCATGATTACGAGCCATGCTTCTAGTTGTTTCTCCCGCGGCGTGTCGATGTTCTGTTCGGGTAAATCCTGTTCATCATCTCACAATTTTTTCAATTTTCCAAAGATGAACGACAGAATGTCCGCCGGCCGCGCCAGTCGACAGGACCACTATGTCTGAACAACGTCTGAAAAAGTTGTTGATCGTGAAATTTGAGGTCAAAATTGGAGGCGTGGTTTAACAGATTTGCTCTGGCGGGTAGAACTTTTCAATTTCGCGCCACGATCTTTTGAGTTTGGCGGGTCAATGTTTTCACTTGACAAGTTGAGTGACAGCTGGGAATATCTTGCGGTAAGACGCGCTGGCGGCTGAGCCTTTGTTTTGACGTTTTGAACACATCAGTGATTTCAGCAGTATGAAGAGAGCAACGTTTTGTGACATATGTATTGATGAAGAAGGTTGAGATCTTTGATAGCTCATTTCAGGATGGCCTGACCTAAAATGGCAAAATTAGCTGCAAAAATACAAAATTGATGATTTCATCATAATTATGTATAAAAATGTATACCAAATATCAAAGCTATCACATGAGTAACTTTTGAGAAACAAATATTTTGACCAAAAACGGCAAAAACTGACCAAAAAATACAAAAATTGAAGATTTCATCAAATTTCACTATATCACACTAAGAGAACCCCCAGGAACCTGTATACCAAATATCAAAGGCATCAGACAAGTAGTTTTTGAGAAACACATTTTTTGACCAAAAATGGCAAAAATTGCACCAAAAATACAAAATTGCAGATTTCATCATATATTCTGTATATCATATTTAGTTTATCTGTAGGAACCTGTATACCAAATATCAAAGCTGTCAGACGAGCGGTTTTGATGAAATAAATTTTTGACCAAAAATGACAAAAAATTCCTTAAAAATACAGATTTGCTTATTTCATCATAATTTGAACAAATCCAAGTTGGGCTATCCCTAGGGACCTGTATACCAAATATCAAAGCTGTCAGACAAGCGGTTTTGATGAAATAAATTTTTGACCAAAAATGACAAAAAAATTCCTTAAAAATACAGATTTGCTTATTTCATCACAATTTGAACAAATCCAAGTTGGTCTATCCCTAGGGACCTGTATACCAAATATCAAAGCTGTCAGACGAGCGGTTTTGATGAAATAAATTTTTGACCAAAAATGACAAAAAAATTCCTTAAAAATACAGATTTGCTTATTTCATCACAATTTGAACAAATCAAAGTTGGGCTATCCCTAGGGACCTGTATACCAAATATCAAAGCTGTCAGACAAGCGGTTTTGATGAAATAAATTTTTGAACAAAAATGACAAAAAAATTCCTTAAAAATACAGATTTGCATATTTCATCACAATTTGAACAAATCCAAGTTGGGTTATCCCTAGGGACCTGTATACCAAATATCAAAGCTGTCTGACCAGCGGTTATGAAGAAGGAGATTTTTTACCAAAAACGCCTTTTTTGGCACTAATTTGCATATTTTTGGCAATGACAACTTCATTTGAACAAAATCTCATCTACAGCCCATCATCCATGTACACACCAAATATCAAGATGAAATGTGCAGCGGTTTTGGAGTTTTTGATGTTGACGGACAGACATACAGACATACAGACATACAGACATACAGACATACAGACATTTTCCTAGCCTATAAGAATAGCTTCCATTGCCATATATACATATGGCTATGGGAGCTAAAAATGACCATTGGGCAGAGATATTGGAAAAAAATTTACAATCTGGCAGCCATATTGGAACATGTCACGAAGAAAATTGACATGTATGCCATAGTGCTTGATCTTTGTGCCAAGTTTGGACAAAATGGGTGTAATGACCTTTGAATTATGCTTCAAAGACATGCAAAATTCCAACAAAATGGCAGTTCTGCAGCCATATTGGATCCTATCGCAAGGTTAATTGATACATGCATATGCATGCCATAGTACGTGCTTTGCCTTTGTGCCAAGTTTGAACAAAATCGGTTCAAGGATGTTTGAGTTACGGTTCAAAGACATGAAAAAAATCGCAAAAAAAATGGCCACCTGTCAGCCATATTTGATCATTTCACAAAATAAATTGGTGTTCATATGAAGGGCATACTGTTTTGCTTTTGTGCAAAATTTGAACAGAATCGGTTTCAAGAATGTCTGAGTTACGGTCCATAGACATGAAAAATCGCAACAAAATGGCCGCCTCACGCCCATATTGGATCGTATCGCAATATAATTTGACATGCATGTGTAGGCCATAGTGTTATGCCTTTGTGCCAAGTTTGAACAGAATCAGTACGAGGATGTTTGAGTTATGGTTCAAAGACACGAAAAATCGCAAACAAAATGGCCGCCTTGCGGCCATATTGGATTGTATCGCAAACTAATTTGACATGCACATGTAGGCCATAGTGTTATGCCTTTGTGCCAAGTTTGAACAGAATCTGTTCAAGGATGTCTGAGTTATGGTCCAAAGACATGAAAAATCGCAACAAAATGGCCGCCTCGCGCCCATATTGGATTATATCGCAAAATTATTTGACATGGATATGAAAGCCATAGTGTTATGCCTTTGTGCCAAGTTTGAAGATAATCTGCTCAAGGATATCTGAGTTATGGTCCAAAGACATGAAAAATCGCAACAAAATGGCCGCCTCGCGCCCATATTGGATTTATTTAGATTTTTTTATTTTATTTATTTAGACTTTATTTAACCTCGATAAACTGTTGAGCCAATGGCTCTTCTCACACAGTGTCGAGAAATCATTAAAATTTACAATATATACATTAAAAATTGCACACATCCATGAAGACATGAAAGGCAAAACATACAATAGGTACAAAAGACAAATGGACAATAAACAATATTACACTACTGAACATCTGTGTCACATAAAAAATGAAATTTACATTTGTCTTTAAAAGCCTGCAATGAGGAGCATGACTTTAAGTCAACCAGTAAACTGTTCCATATTTTTACACCACTGTATGTAAAACTTTTCTTAAAGAACTGTGTTCTATGTTTTGGAATGTATAAATCTTCTCTGGCAGCAGATCTAGTATTCCGACTGTGAATATTGTGTATCCTTTTAAAAACATTCAAATAATCGCAAAATTATTTGACATGGATATGAAAGCCATAGTGTTATGCCTTTGTGCCAAGTTTGAAGATAATCTGCTCAAGGATGTCTGAGTTATGGTCCAAAGACATGAAAAATCGCAACAAAATGGCCGCCTCGCGGCCAAATTCAATCGTATCACAAAATAAATCGACGTGCATCTGTAGGTCATAGTTCTATGCCTTTGTGCCAAGTTTGAACGAAATTGGTTCAGCAGTGTCTGAGAAACTGTTGATGACGGACGGACGGACGGACGGACGGACGCACAGACGGGACCCAATCTATAAGTCCCCGCTGGACTTCTGCGGGGACTAATAACCAATTACGCAAGGATGATGACACAAAAGATAAAGTTAAGATATTTAACTATGGTGAACTTGACCATTCCTTTCGAATCCTTACCTAACTTGACATCTTAATAGTCCAGTCAATCTAAGCCAAAAAAGGGGTAAACCTAGGACTAATTGCAACAGAAATTATTTCTTCACCATGCATTTTGGAAAGGTCCCAGAAATAACATACTAAAAGTATAATAAAATCTAAGGGGTGCAACAGTGTCTAATTTGCATAAATGTAAAGGGGGCTCATGGGTATAAAATTGTCGCTGATAGATGGTTTCTACTTAAAATATGTGGCTAAACATGATTTTGATACAGGTTTTTTGGCTTATTTGCCTCGTTTTTTGTCTAGGCAATGTTGATGGCTATATTTTATCGTCATAGAAATATTCCTCATTTGCATAAATCCAATATGGCCGCCACAACACCTCACTTTTCTTTGTTTTTCTCTAATTAATAACTATTTTTAAGCTACTACTTACAGCAATAGAATAATTTTTTCTCTTTGTATTTTAGAGAAGTCCCAGAATAACATACTAAAAGCCTAGTACAATCTAGAATTGTAAACAGTGCCTAATTTGCATAGATTTATTAAGATAATGGATACAAATTTGGTGCTGATAGAATGTTTCTGCTAAAACTATTTGCCTAACGTGATATGTTATGCAGGATTTTAGCTTATTTGCCTTGTTTTTGGTCTAGGTAATGTTGATGGAAATATTTTGTCATCATAGGAATATTCCTCATTTGCATAAATCCAATATGGCCGCCACAACACCTCACTTTTCTTTGATTTTCTCTAATTAATAACTATTTTAAGCTACTACTGACAGCAACAGAATATTTTTTCACTTTGTATTTTAGAGAAGTCCTAGAATAACATACTAAAGCCTAGTACAATCTAGAATCGTAAACAGTGCCTAATTTGCATAGATGTGAAAGGATTATGGTTACAAACTTGGTGCAGATAGAATTTTTCTGCTAAAAATAATTGGCTAAACATGATATATGCAGGTTTTGGGATTATTTGCCATGTTTTTTGCATAGGCAATGTTGATGGAAATATTTTGTCGACATAGAGATATTTCTCATTTGCGTAAATCCAATATGGCCGCCACAACACTTTGCTTTTCTTTGTATATCCCTAATTAATAACTATTTTAAGCTACTTCTGACAGTAATAGAATTATTTTTTCACCGTGTATTTTAGAGAGATCCTAGAATGACATACTAAAAGTCCAATACAATCTAAGAGGTATAACATTACCTAATTTGTATAGATATAAACGGTTAATGGGTGCAATACATTCACTGATAAAAGAAATATGCATATTGAATTGAGAAAAACGCGACATTATGTTAAGTAATGTATGCATTTATCTTATTTTTTGGCCTGGCAATATTTTTGAATATATTTTATCGCCCGAGAAATATTCCCAATTGGCGTTAATCAAGTATGACTGCCACTGTGTTTCACTTTTCTCTGCATTTTACATAAAAGTTATATTTAATCTACAACAAAAGTAGTTTATGTTTGCGCTCTGTATTAAGGAAGGGTCTCAGGACGATAAATAAAATGACTAGTAAACCCTGAGAGGAAGGGGTGAGACAGTGCATAATTTGAATAAATGTAAAACTCAGTAATGGGAACAAAATCGTTGCTGTTAATAGATTTCTTAAAAATATATTGACCAAATTGACATTTTATTCAAGCAATTTGATTATTTAATGTAAATTTTTTGGTTGTAGGCAATGCATAAAATCATTTAAGATTCCTCATTTTACATAACTGCAATGTGCCCTTCCTACCACTTAACTTTTCCCTTTCTTTCATCTATAAATGATTATATATAATGTTAAAAAATAACCGAGATCATTAGAACTATTTCTTCATTGTAAATTTTAGTAGGGACATGGAAATTACATACCGCAAGTTTAATGAAGTTGTGCATAAGACAGCTAATTTACCCAAAATTCTAAATGGGTCATAGATGCTATACAAACCTGGTGCTGATAATCTATTTACGAAAGTGATTTAAGAGATAAGCTAGCATTGTATGACTATGTAAGATCATTTTTGTGTTTTTAGTTTAGACAATGTTGTCAAATAAAAATGTTCTTATTTGCATTAGTCCAATTCAACCATGTCCCTTCCTTTTTCTAATTGGAACATGAATTATTTCTCACCTTAAATACTTAAAAAGGTCCAATAAAAGGTATATTCAAAGTCTAATACAATCTACATTGCCCAACAGGGCTAATTTTAAAAGATTTTATAGGAAATGCCTACACTCTATTAAATGTAATACTTCAAACTGGCAATGTTACACAATATCGTAAAGAGAGATTGGAAGTTTTTACTAACATTGCTAAATATATTTTACCTAATTTTGAGCGATTCCTCATGTGCATAAATCCTATATGATGACCATTAAAACAATTTTCTTTAATTTTCCAAATTGACGTCAACTTATTTTAATTAATTATGTTATCAGTAAAATGAGAAGTTACATTAAGAGACACTACTTGTTTAATACTTTAAATTCTTCCTATCGAAAGATGTCCATTTTATAACTTGAATGAACATTTTGCTCAGTACAAAGAAATTGACATGGCTATTTATTTTCTGTGTATTTAACTCATTGTAATAATTACATACTAATAGGGCCTACAGAATGAAAAGCCCTGTAAAAATAAACAATTATTGATTCGTATAGTTCATTTCAATTACCTAGAGAATTTGCATAATGTCAATAACATTGGGAACTTACTGGAAGATTTGGATTTTCTTAATGCATACCAAATTGCTTGGCCAAATAACCAGCACTTTGTACTAAGTGAGGCTGAAGAAAATTTGTGTTTCAGCTTTATTTTCTTTTATTTTCACCCTTACCCGTATTACTAATATAGATTAAGTGTTGGTAAAATGTAATTAAAGACCAGGTTGTGTGGTCACTGGTAAATCAGATATACTTTTGACTTTGTGCATCTTGCCTGTTCATGCCACATACAGAAATTTATGATAATAATGATAAATAAATTATAATGATCATGATGATATAGAGGTACAATTGTTATACTATACTGCCAATTATCATGAAATATGGATAACGAAAGCTGTTCCTTTATCAGCTAAAAGACATTACAATAATCAAAGGACACTGCTTTTCTCAAAATTTGAAATTTCTTGAAGACAACAATTGAAAATTAATATAAAGTCATATAATGGACTGAAGAGAGAGATTTCCTGTTTAATCTTACCGTACACAGCCATAGCATTTGAGGAAAAACTAAAAAAAATCTGTTGACTGAATCATGATAATCTAAATCAATGGTAAAAGCAAATCTAGATACTTTTCACAATGTTACATGGTCTAGCTGCTCTTTCTAATTTTTATAACCATGAAACAAGAAAACAAAATGTGAAGGGATTTGCATCACAGAAGCTGCCGTTAACGAGTTTATCAATTAGGATATCAAATTTTGACATCAATCATCATAAAATTGGTTATCCTGTATTTTGAACCTTATGGAAGTCTCACCTCAGATTGGCCAGACTTTCAATTCCTTGAGTGATCGATCTTATTGGTAATAATACAAAAGTCTAATAATCTGCAAATGGGAAGTTCGTTACGTAACAGCCCCACGAGTGATACTTGCACATCTAAGATCTGATATGATACGCAGTACAATTATATCATCCTATGCTTCACATCTTTTCATTGAGTTGCCCTTCCCCATACTTATGGGTTCTACCATGAACTGCAGCAGCATGAATAACCCCGGAAAGCATAAACTCTCGGGCCAAAAGAACTCTAAATCAGACTTTCTGTGTCAACGAAAGGATCTGGCTGTGTACACAAATGAACCACCTAGAGGAAGATGTAAACAGAGAGGAAGAGGAAGAAATTTTGATATGATAATGACTATCATAATAATTGTCATCCCCACTACCATCATGGTGATTCAAATGATGTTCGTATTTATACTAATGATAGTTTAATAATGAGAAAGATGATTCACAGGCACAACCGTTAAGTGTGGTGAACCATTTATTAGTAACTGAATATTTCCATCATCATTGAAGATAGTGACCAAAAGCATAAAATATTCCTTCAAAAATTTTACTGCAATTGAACATGTTGTAGGAGAAAATGACTGAAAATGACAATTGATGTCAAATTATTGAACACGTCCAATGATTTTTTATGAATAACCTTATGAATAACCTTATCGTCGTAAAAGAAAGAAGAATATCCAAAGAAAGAATTCTGATTCCTTTTATTTAAACAGTAATGCTCTGAAACTCTTCTCTTTATTCATTGCATTTCTGAATAACCAGAAAATGTCAATGGAAGCTATTGTAGGCTTATTGCATTCAGAAGACCGTTTGTGTCAATTATGCAAATTAGGCCTTTTGTATTAAAATAATTAGCATGCAAATTAGGTCAACCTCATTTGTTTTAGGTAATTCTTGCAAAACCTTAACAATTTCATAGAGAAAAAAAATTGTTTAAATATGAGCTTAAACATTCATTTTGTCTGAAGTAGTGGAAAAACTGCGAATATATGCAAATTACTTAATTTGCATAATCTTTATTGTTCAAGACATTTAGAAAATAACCTGTTGAACCTTACTAAATTGTGTTGCAATGATAAAAGTCACTTGAATTTAGTTTACATGCCCAAAATGTGAGTATAGCAGTCATTTTAAAGGCGATATATAGCTAATTTGAATACATGCAAATTTAACCGATTTGCACCCCTTAGATTTTCCTATACTTTTAATATGTCATTAGTGAGACCTTTCCAAAGGTCATGGTGAAGAAATAATTTCTGTTGCAATTAGTCCTAGGTTAAACCCTAAAATGACTGGACTATAAGCTAATATACACTGCATGGTTAATTTGCGCAAAAAATATATCAGGGGTGGACCATTTGATAAAGGGGGGATTGCTGACCTACATTATCTTTTTTATCCGATCCATTGTACATTCTTTTTTCCCCCACTCTCCCATCTTTTCTTTTTGTCAAACCTCTGGCTGATTTTTTTACATTTGTTTGGAATTTTTTTTCAAAATCTGCCAGGAACCCCAGGATAACAAATTGTCCATCCCTTTGTATGGATCATCTTTGCATGAGATATACAATGACCAGATGGCAGGAAGTGTGTCAACTATTTACAACCTTGATACTCTTAAACATTGAAAAAACTTTGGAATATGTTTGTTAGAAACCAAACCTGCAAAAATTACCTCAGCTGTTTTCTAATACTTTACCGCATTTCAACTCCAAATACAGTTTACCATATCAAATGCTTACTACATCACCACACTCTATACTCTTAGTTCCAGTAGGTATAAAATTACCCCCAAAAAATCTTAAAAATACCAACAACAAGAAACAACATTTTTGACAAAAATGAGAATATTAATTGCCACCAAAATACAAAATTGCAGATTTCATCCTAATTCCAATATATCTTATTAACATAAACCCTAGGAACCTGTACACTAAATATCAAAATTACCAGATCAGTTTTTAATATTTTATAGGAGAAAAAATTTTATGACCAAAAAAGGCAAAAATTGCCCCCAAAATAAAAAATTTGCCAGTGTTAACCGAACTTCAATACATTATATCGAGATAAATCTTAGATACCTGTATACCAAATATCAAAGCTATCGAATCAGTAATTTTTTGATAAAAAAAATTTTTGACTAAAAATTGGGAAAATTGGGAAAATTACAGTTGGCACTGACATGTTCTATTGAACAAAATCACATCTCCACCCCTAGGTGTGCCTGCCACATTTACATCATATATAGCACTACTAAACCAAAAATCAGCTTGAACAATGCAGCTGTTCTCAAGATTTTGCTGTGGATGGACATACATACAAGTACATACACATTACAAACCCTACCGGAGTGAAGTTAAGTTGACCACTGCATGTGGAAATACCCCATGTTCATACAGCTCAATTAGCGGTTACATCCGCGAGTACAAATATGTAAACATGAGAGAGTATAAGATACTGCGGAACAATTACCTGCGTGATTAAATCGTGTTATAGGTTTGGTGGAACATGCCCTCAATGGTCATACTGCTGACATTCTAAATCTACCCGGAAGATATAGCCCTGCATTTGTTAAAAACTCATTTCCCTCCTTTTCATTTAGTTAAAGAAGTGTTTTTAATGTTATGAAGATTATTGGTATTCGGTACTTCTTAAATGTAAGATCCGTCCATGCCATGGGCGATAGCTACACCCATTAGGCTACATGGGACCATTTTTATACCCTGCATACATGATGGTACAGTAGGTCATGTACCGCACTTGATCAAGTTGCACATCTGTTGCATTTATGTCAGATGGAGTGCCTCAGAATTCTATCTTTGACTGGTACGTCTGAATTTGCGAGTCTTTTGTCGCAAGTCCAAATTAGCGACTGTCTCAAAGTATATCTGCGTCTGTCTCCAATGATATCTTTTTTCAGATGAATTTACCTCTACAATCATTGCAGCTACAGTTTGCGACATGCCAACAATTGTGAAGAGTGCACATCTTGAGCAGTTTTGGCTTGTGATCGAAGAAATAAAACACATGAACATCACAAGCTTGTTTTGTTATTGCAGGGCTTTCATTAACAGCTGTAAGGCGATTTTTCGCCACCTGACAACGGGGGATTGTTGGTTGAAAACATATATCGATACCCTTCTTTCACCCTTATTATTGGCATTTACATAGAAAACGGAACAATCGCCAGTTGAAATGAAACACCGATCCTTCCTTTTACCCTTTATGATCGGCTTTTACAAAGAATCATAATTAGTTACTTGTGAAAATGTCATCTACGCTTCAATTAAGGGCGAATCTATAACGCGAACTTGCCTCGCTATCTTACTTCCGCAGACAAAAGCTTCACTCAGAGTCAGATAATGCGATGATCTAATTGTGCAATCAAGTCGATTGACATTGGTGCGTCATGCGATGTGATTGGTTTATTTCCACTATCGTCAAATGTCGGATCCTGTGATTTGTCTATTGTGTACTACTGGTTCATATTATATAACCATTTCAAGCGGCCGGTGACAACTTTGTTTGATTTATGGGGTCAAGATGAGGATTTACAATGGAATACTTAGGGGTTATTACACGAAGTTTGGGCAATACCGCGTCGTATTCAAGTGATGTGTCCGTATTTTGACGAGTTGCGCAGCAACGAGTCAAAATACGGACACATCACGAGAATACGACGCGGTATCGTCCTAACTTCGTTTAATAACCCCTTTATCATACATGCATGCTTTTGTTATGACTGTTTTCCGACAGACGCTCCAAAATTCGCGACGAAATGAACTTGAAATCGACCTTGCTTCCTCCAGGCTGTACTTATAAAAAGTTGGTTGCTAAGGAGTGATGACAACCGTATTACTTCTTGATATTATTCCGCTATTGGGCCATTCCACTTCAAAGGAGGGTTTATGGAGCACTTTTAAAGCAAACAATTTAAATATTACGATGTCGACACAGGTTTTCACAATTTGAAGAACATTTATTTTTAGTTTAAAATGATGGTGGATGTAAAACATAGGCGGGGGTTTGTAAAATGGGTGTTTTTTCATGTTTTGATACGTAACCTCATCCCTGCGTGAAAGTTATGAGGCCGCCAAAATCGGGTCAAAATACTCGCGCCACGCTCAAACTCTATCGAGTATGAACAGCTGAGAGCACAGAGCAAGCAGATCCGCAACATCTATGAATGCACATACAGTGGATATAATACCCGTACCAGTCAGTTTATCTCGAAGAATTATACATGTTCCCAGACGTCAAATATGCCGAATTTACAACCTCAGTAAGCGGATTAGTGAAAACATGAAGTGAGTACACTGTAAGCTGTAGTGTCGTAACTTGTTCGTGATTTTGTTGCAGTACGAATAAAACATTTCAAAGGTATTTCCGTCGTCTGCTCGTATATTTTCGTTCCTGGCTTGCCTAAATAGAACTAAACTTCCTTTAACAACCTAAGCGAAAGTTTGACTTTCCCTAGATGGTACATTGTTATCTGAAACCCGCACCGCATCGGTGCCACCAGATACGATCATGACCTGTGCAATGACAGGTACAAATCGGAAATATCATGTGCACCTTCAACCTTGTCTGTCGCGATTATTTTCAGTGCGTTTGGATTTTCGTGGCTCATTTACGACTGTAAACGATGTAATTCACCGCCCAGACAACAGGAAACTTGTCGTAAAGCGATTCTATCATTATGGTCTGTCAACCGATATCTTTACGTGTAATGATACATCCATGGTGTAATCTTCAGCAGCATAGACAACATGAAAACACTGCACCGTGCACTGCCACGGGACCGGCCGTGAATTGACAGGTGTCGGCAAATTATACAAATCACTACGTTTGTTTGTATGTTTTTGGTACAAGTGTAATTGTGCCTAAGTGCAATGCCCATGAAGTGACTGCAAACAACAGAATTTTGACCATAATCATAATGACGTGTCGAATTGTCATTTGTCTTATTCGTACATAAACCAACGAATGTCATGCATACAGCGAAGGTCACGCGTACGCGTCGCTGTAAGTAGTTCGGTTACAGTGAAAATATAATTCGTATTTTCACTAGTTAAAATATGGGCTTATATCAGTACCGTCTGAACAATAGAAGAATGGCAATACAGGCATAGCATGTATGATAAAGATGTTTACGTAGTTACAATCTCCGATTTAGAAAGTCAACTGAATTAACCGTATAATGCCATGGTGGAGAATGTATGTACTGGTAGTCATTTCTGGCAATCGAGCAGAGAGATATTGATCTGCTGAGAGAGGGTAAAGCTAATTTGCTAAACGATATTTTATCTTGAACAGTGAGTCAAATGAGTCATAAAATATCATATTTTTAACATTCAATACGAGGTTGAAAAAATGTTGGACTTTTCTCCGTTTCCCATTTTTTTCATGCTGTACTCATGGTGGCTGTGACTGTACAGTCTCAACTTTGAAGCATCTTGACTCTTAATTTCGGTTCAACAAATGTTACTCTGGTGTTGTTGTATACTATACTGATCATGAGAAGATTTTTACTGTTCAATTCATATTATTTTTATTAAATGTTATAAAGGGAAAGCGGCTTCACACATCGCCTATACTATTTGTGTGTTCTCTGTGTTTATATTTGTTTGTGTGTGTGTGTGGCTCTTTTCAAACGTGAAGTTTGCCATCAAGTTGTGTATTTCTACCCAAGTATTATATATCACCTGAAAGCTATTTCTATGAATTTTTGTTTCATCAAGAGTTTAGTGAAAGTGTAAAGAAAGTGGGTAAACTGACGTAAAAAAGTTTAAGTCAGAGTGGAAGGGGCTATTGTCCAGGTGTGAATGAGTAATTGCACTTCAGAATTCTGGCTACAAAACTGTATCTCAGATTTTTGAAAAAAAGCCTTAGTTTTTTCACAGTGCTTAATCAAAGTTTATCAAAGTTTATCAACCGACTAGTCTCACAATGTTGTCTAATTAAGTAGCGATAACTTGACTCTAAAGACCTACATTACACCAGATATGAACTGAAAATGCTCACGTGTTTAATTATATGTTGCAGTTACGTGTAAATTTGAACCTTTGCCATACGTTTGCAACTTCATTTAAAGTGTTATGATCAACATGATAAATAATATTCACCACAGATTAATTTTAAATCCAAGTATATATCCCCAATCAGGAAAGGTCATTAAAATATGGCTCTAAAATATGCAAATTAGGAATTGACTGAAATGTTCTCATGAAATATGCAAATTATGAATGGGCTGAAGTAAAAATGTTAAATGACTTTCAATAATGTCGTATCATAGTATCTTTAATGTGCAAAGTAGTTCCTCAACTTTGGTCTAGTCAAGACAGATAAATATCCTTAATTAGGAAAAATCATTAAATTTGCAAATACGGAATCGGCTAAAGTGCTGTATCATAGTATCTTTAATGTACATAGCAAGTTTTGTCAAATTTGCTGTAGTCAATACAGATAAATATCCCTAATTAGGAAAGTTCATTATTCATGCAAATTAGGAATTGGCTGAAGTAAAAAAGTTTCATGACTTTTAATAACGTTGTTTTATAGTATCTTCAATATATGTTGCAAGATTCATCAACTTCGGTCGAATCAATTCAGATATATATCCCTAATTAGTGAAGTTCATTAAATATGGAAATAAGGAATTGGCTGAAGTAAAACTGCTTAATGACTTCTTTCAACAATGTTATATCACAGTATCTTCAATGTACATCGCAAGTTTCATCAAGATTTATATATCTAATTAGGAAAGTTTATTAAATATGCAAATAAGTATTTGGCTGAAGTAAAACTGCTTAATGACTTTCAACAATGTTATATCATTGTATCTTCAATGTACATAGCAAGTTTCATCAATTTTGGTAAAGTCCATTCAGATTTATATATCTAATTAGGAAAGTTTATTAAATATGCAAATAAGTATTTGGCTGAAGTAAAACTGCTTAATGACTTTCAACAATGTTATATCATAGTATCTTCAATGTAAATAGCAAGTTTCATCAATTTTGGTAAGGTCCATTAAGATTTATATATCTAATTAGGAAAGTTAGAAAGCCCTGTTATTGTCTAAAGTGTGCTTCGATTGACCAACTTGCTACTTATCACACCAATAACGGCGACCTTTACAAACTGTTTTAAACTCAATATTATTTCTGAAATTGCCCCTGTTATCACATTTTTTATCACCACATTAATTCCATATACAAACCTTTAACTCATTGAGCGAGTTATTGTTGAAATATTCTCACTGGATCAACCAAAATTTAGACACTGAAGTTCTTACTTGTCAGTGACCTTTGACCTACAAGCAGTGCTCATGGCTTGTCAAATTCATGTAGTCTGTATCATTTTTTCTGCCTCGGAAACCAGATAGAGGATCAAAAATCATGATTTAAGTACAGTTGTACTTATAGTTTCAATTAAAACAATTGTTTCAAAAGTATGAGTCTCTGCCAAGATATGGCCCCTCCAATTTTGGGAATAGACCTATGGCTGGAAATAGTAATTTGTATATGATTTGCATATTTTCGGGTTTAGCTTAGTTTTTGTACTCAACTTTTGGTTTGTACACCAATACCTACCTGACCTTAAAATTTCACCCTTTTATCTCCATATATAAAAAAAGGCACTTTTTCCACATAAAGTTGAATATGTGATTACCAAATCCTGAAATTTTTTAAGTCTGTATCTTCATTTAAACTATGAAGAAATAAAATTACGTAACATGAACCTTTAATTGGGATCAAAAACACCATTTCCAACCCCCTTAAATCTGATCTGATAAGCCGTTTGTGAGATATTGAGCCAACAGACAGACAGACATCGCTGAGACATAAGCTCATGTGTGTAAACACGTGAGCTAAAAAGGAAAAAAGGACTTAGCTCTGAAAAAAGCAAACTGAGAAACGTCGTTGTGTTCATCTAGCCGTAACTTCGCAGATGTGGAGCAGTCCACAGAACTGCATAGTGGAAGGCTACAGAATCAAATTGAGGGTGTAGGAGGGGTCACTTGCTTTTAGAGTGCATATTGAGGACCCCCAGGTGAGAGAAAGATTCTTCTGTAGGTTTGTCTTTGGGTAAAATATCAATAAAGCCATTGATGTACTGGAGGTAAGTATTATTTAGAAATAAACATGCCAAGTTGTACGCCTTTAGCACTACGTACAAAGCAATGGGAAGCCAGCAAATTTGTCAAAAACTAGGCAAAGATATTATGAACGTTACCTGTCCTGCAGCATCTCTGATCTTTTCAACCAATGGCTGTCCATCAGTGTCTTTGAACTTCAAAATATTGGCTGAGATTTCAATGAGGAATGAGTCAAGTTCACCTTTATTCCACTCTGTCATTACCTAGCACAGAAATAAACAAGTCATTGACAATGACATAGTCTCTGCTTGTAATTGGGCATTGTCAGCAGAAGTTACTAAATTGAAGTCGATATGATGCACACGAAAAAAGAAATGAGGGTACCAAAGCTCTGTCTGTGACTGATCCTTATATTGTATTGGATTGTAAACAAGTAGACATTAGAATGAATAAATGTCCTTTCACCAAGTTAAACAGAATAAGAAATGTCATGCAATGGCTCTTGAAAGGTCAAATCCAACTAATCTGCAAGAAACTGGTCAAGGCATGTCTGAGTTATGGTTCTTGACATAAAGTCAGATATGAGCAACAAATGCCCCTGTGTTCGGTAGGGACAAGACTTTCTATATCAAGTCATCATTGATGACACAGTCCCCACTTGTTAATGGGTACTTTGATTACAAGTCCTCAGAGAGGATAGAGTCCTCTTCATTAGGTCTGTGATAAAAATACTTTGATACAGATGGCGCTGAATGGCCAAGAATGAGTTCCATGGTGATGAAAACAAAAAACCAATGTAGGCCATTATCCTAAAGGTCATTAAATAAGTCAACTAGGAATTAGTTGACAGGATGTTGCAAAACATTTTTTCATACTATCCTAACACTAACAGATTATCACCGGTACCATATTTCATAAAGTTTGATGCAGTATTTACAACACTATGAGATCAACATCTGTATCAAGTTTCATCAAATTTGACATTGTATTTGTGGATATATCACTCTAATTAGGAAAGTTCATTACATATGCAATTACAAATTAATTAAAATGACACTGATAAATGTCTTTTTCACCATTAAAGCAACGTGAGCATAACATCTGTACAAAGTTTCATGAAATTTGATGCAGTATTTCTTGACATATCAGCCTAATTACAAAACTTCAATAATTGACATGATACTGCTATATGACGTGAAACAAATTGACGAGCATATGTATGAAATAGGTCAATGTCCTTGTACCAACTTTGAATGATACTGGTGGAAATATGTCTGAGTTATGGGTCTGTACATGAGAAAATCGTAACAAAAGTGCCGCCACACAGAAATATTTGATCTTACTGTTTAAAAAATCAACACGTATATGTATGACATAAGTCAATGTCCATGTACCAACTTTGAAAAATAGCGCCAATGGCACTTGATCACAACTGGCACATTGTGAAACTACTCTATCTCTGGGTACACCTGTACATGAAATACTGAATGGGTAGGTGCTGTGGGTTTGGAGTTTGTCAGTACACACACCCACACAATCATATCCTATACATACGGACCAACTCAAAGACAGGCAATCTCAAACCTATAAGAAGAGTTTTCACTGGCACATATACTCTTGGCCATATGGGAGTTTGAATGGGTTAGCTCTACATACTGACATAGAGGAGAAGTTGTTGATTGTGCCTGCACTTCAAATGTTAAAGAATAGCCACCTGGTATTTGTAGCTGACAGCTGGGGAAAAAGTGACACAGGACAAGAATGGATTATAACTGTAAACAAATTTTATTCAATATATAAACACTGAACAGTATTAAAAAAATCAAGCAGGTAGTATTTTGTAAAAAATACCATCAAGGACAGTGTGCTCACATTCAGTTTGAATTGGTCTATTCGAGAAATATTTAAACCATGAAAATCAAGAATGACAAAAGCAAATAAGGTCTGAAAGGTAGGTACTGGAGGTCATCTTTGGAAAGATGCATATCGACTTCTATAGCAATGGGACAAGCAGATCCTAAACGAAAGCAAATGTCAACAATAAAAAATAGACAGAGAAGGCTCAATAAAAAGAAAAGGTGGGTGTAAAAGAATGTACAAGGGATCTGGTAAAAATGTAATGCTAACTCATCAATCTTCTACACCCTACCCCCTCCTGAATATCAAATGTTCCATCCCTTGGTATTACATAACGCCAGATGACAGGAAATATATTTACAACCTTGGGGAGTTTTTAATTACAATGGATGAGCGTTATCATTCTAATGTAAACAGCACTTAAGTTAGTTACAGATAATGAAATTCCTTCCGCTGTGGGCGGTGATTACAACATCTGGAATTATCCTGGATCCAAATTTCTCATCAGTTCTTGTATGTCTTACATAGAAAAGTTGCAAAAATTGGTCCGCAATGAAAAAATTCACCTCAGCTTTGTTTTCTCAATCAAATTTTCCTACAAATTGATACTAAATATGACAAAAATATGTTCACAGCCTTCAAAAGTGTCTCATAATATATCCTGGGTTGGTGTAGGTCATTTAAGGTCACAAACTGAGAAAATTACCTAAAATATACAAATATGGGGGGTTCCCATCACTTTGAGCAGAAAATTTATCTAATAAAATGCCTCGGGACTTTATACCAAATTACAAAGCTATCAAACAAGTTATTTTGAGAACAAGTTTTCTTGACCAAAAATAACAATATTGTCTTAAAAATACAAATTTGTATATTTCAGGACAATTTCCACATATCTAACTATTGTCATCTCTGTACATCTGTGTACCAAATATAAAAGCTGCCTGTCCAGGGGTTTTTAAAAGAAAGTACTGTTTAAGATTTTTTGACCAAAAATGACAAAATTGCTCCGAAATAGTAATTTTCCAAATTTTGTCATAATTCAACAAATTAGAAGAGTAACACCTGCGCAAAGATCCAACCCAAATTTGAGAGCGATTTGAAAGCGATTGGGCTGGCAGTTTCAGAGAAGAATTTTTACTGAAAATGAGAAAAATCACCAAAAAATTCAGCAAAAATACAAAATTAAGGATATCTTCACAATATATAAAAAACTGTATAAGGTTTACCTAAGGTACTTGAACACAAATTTTCAAAGCAATCAAAACAGAATCAAAACAGCGGTTCTTGAGTTATTAATTCTTGACCATTTTCACATTTTGTAAGCTCATTTGCATAATTTTGGCAATGCAAACTTCATTTGAACAAAATCCCATCTATAGACCAGGATGCATCCACACACCAAATACCAAGCTGAAACGTGCAGCAGTTTGTGTGTTTTTGATGTTGACGGACATATTGTACATACGTACATACATACACACTGTCTCGGGACCTCCAGTGTCCTATTGTTTTGTAATATATAACAAGTGTGCCATGAGCTTTGTTGAATACACTGATATCAAACAGCCAGGTAGCTGTAAACTGGTGCAAAATGGTTTGATCCATGCAGAAGCTTGCATGGGGAGATCGAATGGAGATAGCACAGCAGGCACAGTGTATGTTTTCTGACAAAAGTACCTCGGAGTTTTCCAAGGGATATAGGAAGCTTGGAGGGAAAGTGATAGGGGCTTATCAAAGTTGGTCTGCGGTTCATTTGTGTGCTGTTGTAATGTAAGAGTCCTTTGTTCTCTCACTGAACGGATTGATCACACCATACAAGTTTTTTATCCAAATGCGCACACAAAACAAAGTCCCGCAGTAGCGAATTCCAGCCATTTTCAAACCACACTGTTGTCAGTTGGGTAAACAATATTCGCAAAAATCACATTTCCAGGCTAATAGACTATGTTTTACGAAATCACATGTCCTTATCACAAAATAAAACGATCTTTGTCTTTAAATCAATGCGCCAGTAAACAGGTCCAGCAGCTAGTTATGTCATCAAGTCTGTAATGTTAAGGGTCATAACAAATGTGAGAAATCTAAAACATTAAATATGTTGTTTTTTATCAATTTTATTACCAAAAGCGCATGAAAATCTCTGATACTTTGAATCAGCCATCCTGCATATTTCTAACATTCATCCATAGACGCTCGAGAAAAACGGGACAGGCAACTGCGATAGAGAACAAAGGGTCTATGGGATTAGCAGCCTGCGATCTATCTTGGAATAATTAAGAGGTGTTAATGGGTCGGGGACGGAATGAAGCTGGACCCGATCGACTGCACAACGTCCGGTTCATAGACACGTGCATGCCGGTATACGGTAATAATGTTTTCGGATTACAAGTTATTTCGGATTACCTGCAAGTCCATTTTTAGAAATAAAAGTGTTACAACTATTTTGAGAAGAATTCATCAAAAATGGTTTTAACCCCTTGACTACCAAGGCCAATGTATTCCTATATACCAGGGCCCTTATGGAAATATTGATAAAATCTTAGGTTTGGTCATTGCATGAACACTGCTTAGAGTAAAAATTAAGTAAGTACTAATAAACCATATATTTTCAGAATCAGCATGAAATTTCCCACTTTTTCATACATAAGTGTTGTATTTCCATGTCACGTGACTGATCACATGACACATCATGTGACCAGAGTTGGCAAAGAATATGAATATTTGAAGCATCAGGACGTGTTTTGAATCCATAAAATGACGCAAATTTGAATACAGTTGCAATTTTCATGGCATTGTCTTTACATAGTATGTAATAATAACTGCCCTTTACTTTATTTATAGATGTTATCATGTACCTATTTGAGATTTTTCTCACAAAAGGCAGAGTAAATGAACCACAAACATCAGCATCTGACATGATTCTGTATTTGAAAATCAACACATTTTATATTTGTAAATACCTGCTTTATGTCTTCCTTGCAGAAACGTGCATCTAAAATGGTTATGATTTATCAAAAAATAATTCACAATATTTAAAAATACATTTTAGGGAACAGCATATCACATGACCAAACACATGACCAGTCATGTGACCAGTCATATTGATAATATGGCTGCTATAAAAGTTCACTGGCTTATAGTAAAAAATTGTATTTCCTCTAGTTTCATTCATGAATATTGCTGTTAATAGAACATATTTACATATACCGTACTCGTCCGAGTATAAGCCCCCGGTTCGGCAACACTAAACAGCGGTTAAAACTAGGGGAGGGGCTTATACTCGAGCAACCCCATGTATCTGGCATGGACGCTTAATTTATGCTAATTTTATGCACGATTTTTTTCAACACCACTCGATCTTTCTATCGCTTTCAAAATCGACTTACGAATCCAAAGAAATTGATTGTACAATCTCTGAATACAGAAGTGACATTTTGGTGAAATTTCAGCGTCAAAAAAAACCCCAAACTTGAAACAAAGACGTCATATGTATGCCCTAATGAACAGGCATGCATTGCCCACACGGAAAGGCAACTCAATATTCCAATATCAAACTGTACATCTTGTGAAAACAACAACATAGCAGTAAAAATTGTAATAGTCACCAGAAAAAGTCTTCACAAATGAAAGGATAATTGCTTCAAACAAAAGAAACTGCATGTTTCAAGCATGAAAACATCGTGGCCGTGAATGAAAATAAACAATGGCGGACGTGAGTGAGACTATTCTATTTAGGCGACGGGGGTGTGCAGGGTCAAAGAATCAAGATAGTACTGGAAAAACGTGTCATTTTCCTTACGATATTGTCAAGGGAACTCCAGTTTCCCATTGTTTTAACATCTTTTAATAGTTTCTTTATTATCTAAAAGTAATTTTACCAAGGTAAATGACCAAATATACTCTCCTAACCTTTCTGTATTTGAGTTACACTAGGGTAGGGGCTTATACACGGATGTAATGCATTTTCTAAAATCCTCTAAAATCAGTAGGGGGGCTTATACACGAGCAGGGGCTTATACTCGGACGAGTACGGTAAATCATTTGTTTTCAATAAATAAACATTTCTTTTCATTAAAAAAAACAAACCATAAACATCTTCGCGATCGTCCGTACTTCTGAAAACTGTAAACAATCAGCGCGACGCTTCTGTGATCAGCCTGACCTTTCAGGATCGAGGTCATGGTCGAGGTCATTTGCTTCCGGATTTTGGCCATACTCGGACGTACGGGGGCGCAATCACATTCAGGCCAGATCGGAATACATCAGTCTTAGTCGCGCTGCGTGCCGACGCCGAAATTACGGGATTTTTAGCAACAAAAACGAAGCAAATACGCCTATTTAACTGTGCCGGATATTTCCGGCACTCAAGGTATATGGTAATTCAATATGGCGCCGGATATATCCGGCGCCATAGGTAGTCAAGGGGTTAAAGTACTTTTTACATATTGGTAGCGAGATTCGATGCAACTAGAAGTCTGCAGGGAGTCAGTATGTTGCTGTATAGTGACAAAGTTTCGAATAGAAATCCGAAACACATACCGCTGCAGTTCCAGACTTAACAGCAGTTGACATCACAGAGTTGTTTACATTCCGCAACCGTCCGTGTATCTCCGAATTTTCCCTCGTTTTTGCAGATTTTTAACCGTCGGAATATTTTCTGTGCGAGGAGTGCTCCATGATTCGGTAAAGTATGTACGTGTTAACTACTGAAATGTTGTTGTTTGAAAACTGTGAACGGCCAAATTTACGAGGACATCGTTCAGCTTTGTGTAAATGCATGTCTTCCTTACCGCTTCGGACTCCATCAACCGATGGATAGTCCCGATTTATCGCGAAGTTTCTCCTGACAGCGAAAGTCAGTGTTACAAATGTATTTTCTAGTACTTTGCGGATGTAAACATGTGTAGCTTATCCGAACTTTGGTGTTTCTTTAGGCTAAAACAGTACCAAAATGTTAGAGGTCGTGTAGGGAGTAGTCATTTTTTGTGTTCCCAGATTTTCGTCAAATGTTGCGTGACAGATGAAATAAAGGTCAGATTTTCGTTTCGCAGGACTGGGGAAGTGTAAACCTGTCTAACTTGTAAATGTTTGTTGTTATCGGAGATTTTTATGGTAGGGAATGTAAACTTATATTGTCGATATTTAGCAAGAGTTTTCTGTAGCGTCTATGGCTAAAAGTACACTGTTTTTACCGTCTGTTTTTTTCCCGTTGGCTTCGGCTTGAATCCAAAACGTGATCTTCATCGTTACCAGAACATTCACCATGACTAGTATCAAAAAACCCTCAAAATTCTCTGTGTCATTACTCGGAACGTGCCATGCAAGAGCAAAGTGTACATATTCAGAACGTCAGTTTGATCGTTAATGAGATTCAGTGTTAAGTACAAAGTATTGTTGTCGGGGACCGCTTGGCAAATAAACTTTAATGTATTCCAAGATAGATCACACAAAGAAACCTCAGCAGTTGCCTGTCCCGTTTTTCTCGAGAGTCTATGATTCATCTAAACCTCATTTCTGTTCCACAACTTGCGCCCTACTTTTGCCTCTTTCACACCTTACACGTGCTAAAGAGGAAGGGAGGTTACGTGCATATTTACAAGTTTTCTCCTGTAAACAACTACGTACCGACATGCCGTCAAAGGAAAAAACGTTTTGCAGCCGGAAGATGAAAGGACAGATAGCATAAAAACGAGAATTTTCAAGCGAACAAAATCACTTGCTCTATGCTGCTGTTCGTGACACTAGTAATTCCTAACGTCCTAACAGTCTATAGCACGATCATGTCTCTGAGTCTGAAGCAGTGGTTACAGAAGGGTTCGCTCCCAAAACCAACTTAGCCCGGTCTACCAGATCCGAATGACGCCACAAACATCGAGAAGTGTAACATGACACCCGAGACGATCGCTGCAGTGAACGCAGAAGTCGCTACAGCCACTAGTAAGAAGCGAAAGCGGGGCAAATACCAGCACTATTCAGATGAAACCAGGGCCAAGATTGCGAAGTACGCGATCAACAATGGTGTCATGAACACTGTTAGAAAATTCAGTAAAGAACTTGACAACCCAATCAACGAAAGTACCGTCCGCAACATGAAGAAAGCCTATCAGAAAGCCTTGAAAACCAATAAAGAAAACGTAAGCATTGACAAGTTACCATCTACCAGAGGGCGGCCGGTGATGTTAGGCAGCGAACTTGACACGAAAGTACAGTCGTTCACCAGACAACTGCGACTGAAGGGTGGTGTGGTAAATTCAGCGATCTGCATCTCCATTGCCCGTGGTGTCATCTTACACAGCAACCGAAGTCTCCTTGCCGAGTATGGTGGTCATGTCACGCTGACGTCAGACTGGGCGAAATTGTTACTTCGCCCTATGGGGTATGTTAAGAGAAAGGGCACCAAAGCAGCAAAGCAGCACATCGACGATTTTCCAGCCATCAAAGAGACATTTCTACAGCGAATAAAAGATGTAGTAGAAGAACACAACATCCCACCACAGCTTGTCATCAACTGGGATCAAACAGGTGTTGCCATCATTCCCACGGGGCAGTGGACAATGGATGAAGAAGGTTCACGCCAAGTTGCGATCACTGGGTTAGATGACAAGCGCCAAATCACCGCCGTCTTTTCATCATCAGCTGCTGGCGAATTTCTTCCACCACAACTACTTTACCAAGGCAAGACTGATAGATGCCATCCAACCTATCAGTTTCCAGAGCAGTGGGACATTTTTCACACCGAATCGCACTGGTCAAATCACGATTTGATGGTGCGATACGTGGAGAAAATTGTCGTCCCGTATTTCAACGCAACGAGAGAGAGACTCAGCCTACCACCAACCCAGAAAGCCCTCGCGATCTTCGATGTGTACAAGGCTCACCGCGGTGAAGACTTCCTTAAGAAACTGAGCGACAACAACATTTCTGCCGTATTCGTGCCAGCGTGCTGTACAGATCGCCTTCAACCCATGGACCTTGCTGCTAACAAGCTCTTCAAAGATCTGATGCGGCAGGAGTTTCAGCAGTGGTACAGCAATCGTGTTTGTAGTGCTCTGACGGGCGGCGATGAAGACCCTACCGCGACGATCAGCCTTCGACTCACTGAACTGAAGCCCCTTCATGCTAGATGGCTTGTTACTGCTGTACAGCGAGTTGCAGAACGAAGAGAGACTCTTGTTGAGGGTTTTCGAGAAGCAGGTATTTTGGACTGTTTTGAGTAAATACCCTGTACTGTACTAGCACTAGTAGCAGTAGTAAACGAACGGTACAAACACTCGGTAAGTTTGTAATTTGATGCCATGTATTTTTAGTACGTGCAGCAACTTGATCATTTCCAGTGAAACAGTGATACTTTCTTTTTTCTGTAAAGCTTGAATTTTCGATGTACCACTTCGAGATATTTTGACTTTTGCGATTTGATATTTATTGTGTCTTCATTTTCCAGTAAAGGCCATTTCCTGATCGTGTCACGATGTGTCGGCTGTCGATACTTGATGTCTGTAGGCCTATTTTTGTCACAATTTATTACATGTACTAGTAAAACAGCTGAAATGCATTTTTAATGTTTGAAATAAAACACAAGAATGAAGTTTTCAACGAACTTTATTGACATTTTCATTTCTGTTGTTGTGTCTGTTGTGCTCTGCATCCTGGTATGGCTGGACATAGTGCGTGAGTGTTGACCTTTGTTTGACCGTGAGACCCTCATTTGCATAAAGAGGTAATTTATTGATGGTGTTTTAAATTCGCGCACTTTCTGTTTCCGCGTAATGCGCCAAAATTAAACCCCGCCAAAAATTTCCCCCTCTACAGTATATGAAACACCCCTAAAATCAATTAGTTAAAAGGGGGGTTAGAAATTTCCCAAAACTATCTAACCGCTGCTCCGTTTGGCTCCATTTTTCGGAATCGGAACCTTGAAATCAGTCTGAATATCAGTACCAAATATCAATGCAGTCTGTTCAGCAGTTTTTGATTTTTTGTTGTTTACGGAAAATGGACGACATCTGACACCGGTTGAAACTAACCCTATATCACAACTTCCAGTTGTGAAAATAAAATCAGTTGAGACTAGCCAGAGTTATGGCTCTCGACATGAAAAAAACCATAACAAAATTGCCACCATGTGGCCATATCAGACCATATCGTGAAACAAATCGGCATACATATGTATAACATAAGTCAATGTCCTTGTACCAACTTTAAATAAATTCGCTTGATATATATCTGAGTTATGGTTCAGGACATGAAAAAATCGTAAAAAGATGGCCACACAGCGGCCATATAGGATCATATCACAAAACAAATCAATGTGCATATGTATGACATAGGTCAATGTCCTTGTACCAACGTTGAATAAAATCGGTTGAGATATGCCTGAGTAATGGCTTTGTACATGAAAAAATCATAACAAAATGGCTGCACGGCAGCCATATTGGATCATATCACAAAACAAATTGACGTGCATATCTTTGACATTAGTCAATCTCCTTGTACCAAGTTTGAATAAATTCACTTGATACATGTCTGAGTTATGGTTCCGGACATGAAAAAACGTAACAAAATGGCCACATGGTGGCCATATTGGATCCTATCACAAAACAACTCAATGTGCATATGTATGACACAGGCCAATGTCCTTGTACTAACTTTGAATAAATTCGGGTGAGATATGCCAAAGTTATGACCCTGTACATGAAAAAAATCGTAACAAAATGGCGCACTTTGCCCAAATTTGGCACCACGTGATCAAACATTGTATCAATTTCCAATAAAAGAAATCGATCAATAGTGTTCACGATCACAGTGGAGATGGATCTGCACCTGTTTGCCTCTGTTCTGTGTTTTCTTTTACAATTTACTGCAATGTTCTTCTTTCATATTTACCTAAAGTCTGTATAAAAGACAACAACTTGACAGGTATTTGGTCTGTACAACTCAAGTGACACTTACTGTTAATATGCGTCAATTTCAGACCCTAGTTCTGCATATGTAAATGCCCTCAGATAGCCATTTTATTAATGCCAACAGTATATTTCAAAACAAGTTTTATGAAAATATTCAAAAATCTAAAATGATATGATTTTTGTATATTAATCAAGGGATCACCATGCAACTTTTCACCATCATTGGTTCAGAACTGAGGAAATTTATTTGGTGAGTACGTGTGCAATCAGACGTTTGCAGTGACACATATCTTGCCCATGGATACATCCTAATTTTGTTACTTGACTCAAAATTTCGTTGGACATTGCCTTCTATGTTTCCATGTCTGGATTTATTGGGTCACCTTTTTGTAAAAAAGTCACGAGAGTTAGCATGGCATTGATCACGACAAATCGGTATGTGTCACAGGACCTGCATGTATGAATGGTATCATGCAGGAAAAAAGTTCCGGTTGATAACGTAGGACAGGGGTAATTTGGATTTCTTATCATTCCTGTTCTATGTCACACAGGTGGTGATTCAGGTCAGTTCATGTACATATTAAATGCATTCATACATACAGAAATACATACATATTGACAGACATGCAGAAAGACATATACAGACATTTTTACACCAAATATGCAAATTAGCAATTAATTGTCACGATCCTGCTAAATGTCTTTGCACACAGTCACAGCATTGGTAAGGCTGCGCTCACAAATAACGATTAGGGGGGGGGCTGGAGGAATTTCGATTGAAATCTTATTTTTTTCAGATCCCCCCCCCCTAAGTACCCCAAAAAATTTTCAAATGCCCCCCCCTCTATATGGTCAAAATTTTTCAAGTCCCATCCCCCCCTAACTATCACAGGCCCGCATATTTGTAAAGGATGTGAGCGCAGAAAAAATAAACATGTATGGCGCCGTTCCACTCACAGGTGTTCAACACAACCTGTTTTAGCACTTTCTATAGTCATATTCCCAAGGCAAGTTCTTTAAATGCATCAGTGAATTTTTTAGATTTATTGGTCTAAAAGCCAACTTGAGTTAATCCAACTCTGGCCAGGTCAATTGCTCCTGCTGAAGAGCACACAAAATGACAATCATGAGAGAGTAGGCAAATTGTGAATTTTGGCTAACTGCCATATTGCACAGTGACCTACCAAAAATTTGTTTCAAAACTACAAGACATATATGGATTAGATGCTACTCAAAATTGACAACACTGGAAGGTAAAATGTTTCATCAAATAAATGTTTTAATCTCTGAAATTTTGGGTGTAATAATTTTAAATTTGTTTAAAATTTTAAATTTGTTTAAAAAATAAATAATTCCATTTCGTCACATATTTTTTCTTTTAGTCTTTACTGTTCAAAGTTTTATATTAGATTCTGTAACATTTTATAACAAGAATGTGAAAATTTAGAAAATCAAGCATGGTGACCCCATCTTTTTTCTTTAATACCTGTATTTGATTATTCTCATATGCCAGAATTCAAATATTTCTATGTGTTCTTCCGTGTGTTGCTCTCTGGCCTGATCTTGTGTACAAGTATGTTTCACTGTCATGAGCGTCATTTGACACAAACTCTTCTTCAACTACCATCATGTACATCCGAGTCAGAGCTATCTCTTTCACTGATTAGGTATGCAGTGACAGTGACACTGAAGGAGGAGAGCATTAATGATAGTGACACTACCCGTACGCAGTAGCTGTATTAACTTTGATAATTTTGGCAATATTTTTGTTCAGTTTTACAACTGCATTCTTGTTCTACTCCCTACAGCATGTTGAATTGTCTAGTATTCAGCTAATGCTATCACAGCCTATATATGTGTACCATGCATTAAAACACTGACAACTGACTGTCAGCCTGGACTCCAATTAAATTATCACCAAATACGTATTTATATTTATAAATACAGGCTTTGTTGACAAACTAAATATTGTGTGTTTGAGCATGCTGTAGGGAGATAGCAGGAAACTATAGTTGTTCCATTGCATAGAAATATTGCAGAAATCTTTAACAGTTGCAGCTTCTGCCCAGGTTACGAGGCTCAAGTTTTTTTTTTACGACAAACCACACATTTAGATTTTTTCGAGATACAAGTCATGAAATGTGACAAAATGGTTCTAAATTTTGTTAAATTATTACTATGATGACATTAAAAATGGTATTCATTTTTCATTGAATTATCTACAAAAACTTGGAATAGGAAAATGTAAAACACAAAAGGGAACCAAAAATTTTCAAGTCCCCCCCTACAGGTAGAGCAGAATTTTCAAGTCCCCCCCTCTACTACCCCAAAAATTTTCGAATCCCCCCCCTGAATTCCTCCAGCCCCTCCCCCCTAATCGTTTTTTGTGAACGCAGCCTAAATTAAAATGTGTGCCAATTTTCATCAAATTGGAGTCAGTATTTCTTGACATATTATGGAAATTATGAAATTCAAGAAATATACAAATAAGCGACTAATTGACACAATTGTGACATATTTCAGTGTGTGCGTCAGTGTGACCAAAAATCTGTACACAAACTTTCATTCTCTCAAGACAGAATTAGCACTAATTACGCATGCCACACCTGGAACAATGGATATGCATATGTATCATATAGTGTATTATCCTTGTAGTTGTACCAAGTTTGAGACATTTGCATGGACTGATAGATGCATTGACTTTGTCCATGGAGACTAATAAATCAATGCTCACTTTTGTGATCCCATAATGCACCTATTAATGTTTTCCACCAGGGACTAAAATTTTTCATCTAGCTTTATCAAATTCCCTACTCTTGGGTTATAAAATGTCGTCAAATGCCCAGGGTGGGGGGAAAGAGGTTAGTGGACTTGCTACATATGGATGATGAACACAAGAGAATTTGTCTTTACTCAGATTTAATTTCCTTTCTATATTACAGAGAAACCTTATCCTCAAGGTTGGAGTCTGAAAATCCATAAACATGGGGCCCGGGGGCACCGACGTCCTTTGTACTTCCTTACTGTTTATTATTTGCCATAAATGTGAAATTTGGCAAAAAGTCAAATTGTTTGGACAGAAATGAAAGTTATTTGAACTGGTTGGTTACTGCTCCAGCATAAGTTCAAGTGTGGATTCTAAGTATCAACAACCCTGATATGAAAGTGAATTAAGAATTAGAGATGGGACTCAATAGGATCAACAATATCTGAAACAGGAAACGGTGAACTTATATAATACAGAAGGGGAGAAAATTTAGCCAAAGGCTAATCTAAACCAAATTACTTAAACTGGACTGTTGGCATTGATTACACATGTAATTATTGTCCATCATATAGAAAATAAATTTGGGCCATTGACTAAAAAACATTTGCTTGTTACACTCACCACACTTGTACTTCGTATTTGGAGTGTACACCTATCTACAATACAATGATAAACAGTTTGGACTCTGTAGGTCAACAGTGCATCTTTAATGTGTGAGACTAAATAAGCTTACCCCTCAAGTATGTATAGGCCAAAGACAATATTTAATTTTGAATTATGTAGTGCAGGGAAGGACATACAATATGGTGAAAAGCAAATTAAATATAAAAACTGAATATACAATTATATGGAAATGTTGTTTTACAGTCATGAGTATCTGGTGTGTGACGAGAGACAAATATTAAAATTGGACAGTATCATCCTGAACACAGTTTGTCTGACTGGTTGTGTCCTTCTGATTTTCTGACACGGTGATAGGTACAAAATATTATGCTATTCACGATAGTTATACAACATAGCTTGCATTTTGTTCACAGTAGAACTGAGTTTTACATGTAAGATAACTTTCTTGTAAACTGTAAATTCTGGCTTCTGGCAGCTCAAACGTCGCAATACTACATTTTTTGATATGATATGGAGTGACTTCCACACATATGCAATATGCAGTGACAGTCGATATAAGAGTCTACTACATTCAAGCATAGTGATGTTGACAACTACATGCATGCCAGTGCACGATTTCAAAGTAGCAAGGATGAAATTCTAATGGTCTTTTAGTGGAAATATAGGTATTAAACGACAGTGAAACAAACAACATTACTTATTGTGACCTTGCTGAAGTGCAATCTCGGATCATGTATGATCTGATGATCATGCCAAATTTATACCATGTCGGATTATGCCGTGATTCTGAAGTGCGCGTACTTCCTTAGTAAATCGGTCAACATCCCTGCGTACGATGCTGTGTGTTCCGCTACAGCTAATCGCCCCGCTCACCCTACGAACGGGTCTTTGCAGGGCTGTGGTGAGCGGGGCGATTAGCTGTAGCGGAACACACAGCATCGTACGCAGGGCTAGGTCAACATAAGCATGCACACACTGTCTTTAGCGATCGGAGTCAACAATGATGTCAAAATTAATGCACAACTGTCGAAATTACCCAAAACAAGTCATCGTTGATGACACAGTCCCCACCTGTTAATGGGTACTTTGATTACATTTCCTCAGAGAGGATAGAGTCCTCTTCATTAATTAGGTCTGTGATAAAAATACTTTGATACAGATGGCGCTCAATGGCCAAGAATGAGTTCCATGGTGATGAAAACATAAAACCAAAGAAGGCCACCATCCTAAACTTCATAAAATGAGTCAACTAGGAATTAATCAACAGGATGTTGCAAAACATTTTTGCATACAATCCTAACACTTAACAGATTATCACTGGTACCATATTTCATAAAGTTTGATGCAGTATTTACAACACAATGAGATCAACATCTGTATCAAGTTTCATCACATTTGACGTTGTATTAATTTGTGGCTATATCACCCTAATTAGGAAAGTTCATTACTTATGCAATTACAAATTAATTAAAATGACACTGATAAATGTCTTTTCCAATGTTAAAGCAATGTGAGCTTAACATCTGTACAAAGTTTCATGAATTTGATGCAGTATTTCTTGACATATCAGCCTATTTACGAAACTTCAATAATTGACATGTTACTGCTACATGACGTGAAACAAATTGACGAGCATATGTATGAAATAGGTCAATGTCCTTGTACCAACTTTGAATGATACTGGTGGCAATATGTCTGAGTTATGGCTCTGTACATTAGAAAATTGTAACAAAATCACTGTCATGCAGCGATATTTGATCTTACTGTTTAAAAAATCAACACGTATATGTACGACATAAGTCAATGTACATGCACCAACTTTGAATAAGATCAGTTGAGACTTGCCAGAGTTATGGCTCTCGACATGAAACAACCATAACAAAATTGCTACCATGTGGCCATATTGGACCATCTCGTGAAACCAATCGACATACATATGTATAAATAAGTCAATGTCCTTGTACCAACTTTGAATAAATTTGCTTGATACATGTCTGAGTTATGGTTCCGGACGTGAAAAAATCGGAAAAAATGGCCACACGGCGGCCATATTGGATTGTATCACAAAACAAATCAATTTGCACATGTATGACATAGGTCAATGTCCTTGTACTAAGTTTGAATAAAATCGGTGAATAAAATCAGTTGAGACGTGCCCAAGTTTTGGCTAAGGACACGAAAAAATTGTAACCAATATGGCTGCCATGCAGCCATATTGGATCATATCATGAAACAAATTGATGTACATATGTATGACATAAGTCAATGTCCTTATACCAACTTTGAATAAAATCGGTTGAGAAATGCCTGACTTATGGCTCTGTACATGAAAAAATCATTAGAAAATGGCCACACGGCGGCCATATTGGATTGTATCACAAAACAAATTGACGTGCATATCTATGACATTGTTCAATGTCCTTGTACCAACTTTGAATAAAATCGGTTGAGATATGCCTGAGTTATGGCTCTGTACATGAAAAAATCGTTAGAAAATGGCCGCCTGGCGGCCATATTGGATCGTATCACAAAACAAATTGACGTGCATATCTATGACATCGGTCAATGTCCTTTTACCAACTTTGAATAAAATTGGTTGAAACATGTCTGAGTTATGGCTCTGTACATGAAAAAATCGTTAGTAAATGGCCGCCTGGCGGCCATATTGGATCGTATCACAAAACAAATCGACGTGCATCTGTATGACATATGAAGTAATTATTGTACCAAGTTTGAATGAAATCGCTTCTTGCATCTCTGAAATATCTGCGTGAACGGACGGACGCACACACGCACGCACGGACGCACACACGCACGGACACGACCAAACCTATTAGTCCCCCGGACGGTGTCCGTGGGGACTAATAAGCAACAGAAAACTAAAAGTTATCGCTATGTCGAAAGGACAGTACATCAACATAAAACGACGCTAGTTTGTTATGACATGGAGGTAGAAGGACAGAGCGTTCCCTCGCTCTCACCCAGCTATTAGTACGGGCCGCCGGTGGGATTGCCTCGCTGAAGCAATGGTACTGGGGAGTACCGAGTACGGAGGCCATTATTCTTCAGTCTATCGAAGGAACGTTTCGTGCCAAAAAATACATGACAGCAACAAAAGTACCATCACTGTGAACTTCATATTTACAAAACATCATCAAATACACGCTAAAAACCCAAAAAAACGTCAAGATTCGCACCAGACGCGAGAAACAAGATGGCGTCGGTTTGATTTTTCAAAGTCCTTGCAAAACAATGCTAACTTGTTATATGCGCATGCGCATATTAAGGGGAGACCCATTTGATTTCAGGGGGGGGGTATGCAGGAAGTGGGTATGGGAACTTTTTTTGTCAGAGAGACAGCATTTTTTTATTTCTACTGTCAGACCTGCATCAATTTTTTTTTTCAAATGGAGTAGCAGTGAATTTTCAAATTTAAGCCACTGTTTCACATATCACAGGATGGTTTTATGTTTTCATTTTACATTCCAACAAATGAAAACAAAATGGAAAGTCTAGTATACATACAACTTTCAATTGTAGAACACTTTTTTGGCAAATCAACTGTGATCAGTACTATACCTGCTTTTCTTTAAAATAGTCAATTCCTTTTAAGTTCTCAGGGGGGGGGGGGATGTTATCTTTTGTGGTCAGAGAAACAAGGCTCACACATTGTATTTCTTTATATTTGTTGTTCCTCAATTTTCATTATCAACTTGTAATCTTTCTAACATATTTATATTGAGAGAATAATGTATTGGTTTTAACACTAGTTTATTGACTCCTGTCTTGTGTTTTAAATTTTCACAATTTACAGAAGTCAAATAGTCCCATCTAGATATTGCCTATACCATTGAGATATTGCAACAGAAATCCTGAAATATGATTTCTTGGGTCAGAAAAGGGAAGGGAAACATCGAGTGCACTGAGGTGTAAAGTAGTGAATGCTTATATCGTAAGCGCTGGGAAAAAAACACATAAGAATTGCTTGTAGTAAAAACATTTGCGCTGCCCATGGCAGCATGCCAGCAAAGAATACATGAGGATGAAGTTTCCAAAATTTTGCTCATTTCAACTGCATTGTGACAATTCCTCTTTTATTTCTGTCTGTTATGAGAATTTTTTTTTCTCAAGCCATTACAGGCTTAATTTTTTTCTTATATTTCACCTGGTGACATTTTTTTTTCTCAAAATCCTCCATACCCCCCCGAAAATCATGTGGTTCTCCCCTAAGTGAGCCCCTGACCTATACGGGCCAGTGGATTGCTTCCTCAGTAGAACTGATATGCCTGCCGGTACCGGTGTTTATCTCCTACGGAGGCCATCATTCTTCAGTCGATCAAAGGCGCCTTTCTTACCAAAAAATACACGACAGCCGCAAAAGTGCATCACTGTCAACTTCATAACTATAGAACATATTGAAATACACAGTGAAACGTTCACGACGTAAAAAATGTACCCAGACCGAAAAACAAGATGGCGTCCGATTCGAAACTTCAACTCAGAATTGTCCTAGAGTTGTGCGCATGCGCAGACGGTAGCTTTAACGAAAGCGAGGCAAAATCAAGTAAATATAAAATAAAAATGGATAAAAATATTGTTTAAAAATAATACAAGGCATGTATCACCAAATTTTGAACATTTCTGACGGCATTGCAACTATACGAACACCCATGCCAAATATCACAATAATCAAATCAGTGGTTTTGAGGAAAAATTGAAAATAGTGGTTTTCAGAAAAAAGCTAAAAAAAGTGACTTTAAAATGATTTAATCAAAAAAAGAAAAAAGACCATTTGAGATACATGCCCAAGTGACCACCAGACCCAATTTCAAACAAAGTTTACTGAAGCGTTTCTGAGATACCTGCGTCCACAGCACACGGCCCACTGTATGCAACAACAGAGGCCGCATCATCACATTAGTACTTTGTGCCCACAGGGCACAAAGGACTAAAAAGTCAATGTCACAAAAAATATTGCCGATTTGATGCCTAGCTACACACTGTCTGTTTACAACAGGTTTATCAATAGTAGTATGCTTCACATAATCAAATATCTGTTATATCACTATATGTAGCAGGTTTCATAAACTTTCGCATTGGTACTCTTCAGAGTTAAATCACTAATCACAAAACTTTATGAGCTGTTTATTAAAGGTATATAGTCACCTGCATATAAATATGCCCATATATGGTCAAAGGGGCGTTCCTTAGTATTAAAAATACCTGTATGAGGGCGCTGTTTTTAAAAGCAGCCACCCACTTAAAATCTGTAATTGGTTAGATTTTCTCTTTCCATGGTAACTGTGGCAAAATTGGAACAGGTGACAGTATACCTTTAACGTGAAACTGCTCAATACTTCATGGGACAATTAGATATCTATCGAATCAACATAATTATGTATCACGTTTCATCAACTTTATTGCTGTAATTTTGAAGTAATATCACAATTTACAAAGTTCATTAAATATGCAAATTAATCCTTCATTTACTTGACACTGCTCAATGTTTCACTTCACAGCACAATTAGATATTTATCAGATGAATATTTGCAGCAGGTTTTACCAAATTAGGTGCCGTAATTTTAGTATTATATACCTAATTACAAAGTTCATTAAATATGCAAACAAACCCTTAATTAACTTCACACAACTAAACGCTTTACACCATAGTTAAATATCTGTCTGATCAATATCTGCAGCAGGTTTCATCAAATTTAGTGCAGTTATTTTTGAGTTATATGACTAATTACAAACTTCAAAAAATATGCAAATGATCTATTTATTAACTTGACACTGCCAAATGCTACTAAGTACAATTAGATATAGATCATATCAATATTTGTTGCATGTGTCATTAAATTTGATGCTACTAATTACAAAAGTACATTAATTAAGGAAATGAGCAGATAATTGACATGACACTCAGTTTTTGGATTGTCATGTCTATTATCTGCTCATTTGCATATTTAATGAACTTTCGTTATTAGTGACATAACTCTTGAATTCATCAATATTCAAGCGGTTCTCTCTGTGGCCTCTCTGCTAGGCGACTGATGCCGTATGTTGTGGGTTCGAACCCGATTGAAAACTAGCCGTATAATTGACATGACAATCTTAGAACATTATGATGACCGAATGTTATGACACTCACGGTATCATCATAATGTTCTGAGATTGTTATCTGTGAAAAGTTTCATGAAATTTTGTGCAGTATATCTTGATATATGACTACACTGTCATTACTGTCTCCATAGGGAAACCATTATATGAAAACATAGGGCCAAAGTCCCTGAAGCTACTATAGACATGGATACAAAATTAAGTATTTCCTGACTCTATGAAATTATCTCACTAAGGTCATCCTAGGGACATGTAAACCAAATATTAAAGCTGTCTGACCAGCGGTTTTGAAAAAATAAGCGACTCAACAGTTGACAGAGCTCTGCTGTGTTATGTAGAGAATAACCTTTTGTGACACATGTATTGATGAAGAAGGTGGATATCTTTGATAGCTCATTTCAGGATGACCTGACCAAAAATGGAAAAAAATTGCGTAAAAATACAGATTTGCATATTTCAACAGACTACCGGTATATTAGTCTATAATAGCAAATAAACAAGAGTTAATTACATTCTAATTAAAGTAAACAAGACTTGCTTATATCAAGATTTACGTCATAAAAAAACAGCATATCTGTCAGGTTATAAAGAATCTTGAGCTGGTTATCTTTTAATATCAGTATTTTCATTTTATTAACCAAGCACATTTTAACTTTCAAATTAAGATTGTAAGTAAGTTCTGTTGAATAAGTTGAGACTGTAGGTACTCAGAGAAAGCACACTGAAGAGATAAATGTTTGAAACTTAAGAAGTTCAAGGTCATCAAAAGCATCATAAGGAATCATGTTACACTTTCATTGCACTGTTTACACAGATTGCATAATTGCTATAAATAGCACATGAGGAAACTTACAGCCTAGCTTTACCATAAAAACCTATCACTTTGACCACTCTTTTAATTGACCACTCTATTTTTTTTCTCAAAAACTAATCTTATTTTATCCTTACCAAGTCAACCATAAATGGAAATTATAACTTTCTCTATCTCTATTTATTTGACCACCCTATCATGACAAACTATTATGAGCAATTTCTTTTAGATAACATAAATGGTGGTTCAGAACATATCAAAGTTGGGATTCAGGAAAGTTGCCTTTACATGTTTTAATCCTCAATTCACTATGAACTGTCAAAAAAAGTTGAACTTTCTGATAATTCCACACTAACATTATTTTGGCTTTGATGATTTCCTAATTAATTCAATTATTTAAAATCATATTAATTATTTTTTTCTGGGTGAATTGATAGGGTTTATACAGTACAAGAATTACATACAATGTAAGTCAAACTTTGACCAAAAAGGACAAAAAAATTCCTTAAAAATACACCTTTGCATATTTCATCACAATTTGAACAAATCTAAGTTGGGTTATCCCTAGGGACCTGTATACCAAATAACAAAGCTGTCTGACCAGCGGTTATGAAGAAGATTTTTTACCAAAAACGCCTTTTTTGGCATTAATTTGCCTATTTTCAACAATATCAAAAAATTAAAAAACATAGTTTCTCAAAATCATATTTTCCATCTACACAACAAATATCAAATCAGTAAGTACTGCGGTTCTCAAGATATTTGAGTGGACGGACGCCTCACAAACGGACATACATACATACATACATACATACATACATACATACATACATACAGACTGACGACGGACGCCGGACGGATACCCATCCCAATAGCTTCTATAGACTATAGTCTATAGTAGCTAAAAATGATGTGTCATAACTTCATTAATATACAAGTCATCGTTGATGACACAGTCCCCACTTGTTAATGGGTACTTTGATTACAAGTCCTCAGAGAGGATAGAGTCCTCTTCATTAATTAGGTCTGTGATAAAAATACTTTGATACAGATGGAGCTCAATGGCCAAGAATGAGTTCCCTGGTGATGAAAACATAAAACCAATGTAGGCCACCATCCTAAAGTTCATAAAATGAGTAAACTAGGAATTAATCAACAGGATGTTGTAAAACATTTTAGCATACAATCCTAATACCTAACACATTATCACTGGTACAATATTTCATGAAGTTTGATGCAGTATTTACAACAAACTATGAGATCAACATCTGTATCAAGTTTCATCAAATTTGACATTGTATTAATTTGTGGCTATATCACTCTAATTAGGAAAGTTCGTTACATATGCAATTACAAATTAATTAAAATGACACTGATAAATGTCTTTTTCAATGTTAAAGCAATGTGAGCTTAACATCTGTACAAAGTTTCATGAAATTTGGTGCAGTATTTCTTGACATACCAGCCTACTTACGAAACTTCAATAACTGACATGTTACTGCTACATGATTTGAAACAAATTGACGA
Source organism: Ptychodera flava (assembly GCF_041260155.1). Classification (NCBI taxonomy): domain Eukaryota; kingdom Metazoa; phylum Hemichordata; class Enteropneusta; family Ptychoderidae; genus Ptychodera; species Ptychodera flava. The sequence goes on along the minus strand of NC_091934.1, from coordinate 386,496 downwards.
GCATATGTATGAAATAGGTCAATGTCCTTGTACCAACTTTGACTGATACTGGTGGAAATATGTCTGAGTTATGGCTCTGTACATTAGAAAATTGTAACAAAATCACTGCCATGCAGTGATATTTGATCTTACTGTTTAAAAAATCAACACGTATATGTATTACATAAGTCAATGTCCATGTACCAACTTTGAATAAGATCAGAGTTATGGCTCTCGACATGAAACAACCATAACAAAATTGCTACCATGAGGCCATATTTGACCATCTCGTGAAACCAATCGACATACATATGTATAAATAAGTCAATGTCCTTGTACCAACTTTGAATAAATTCGCTTGATACGTGTCTGAGTTATGATTCCGCACATGAAAAAATCAGAAAAAAAATGGCGACACGTATCACAAATGTATCACAAAACAAATCAACGTGCATATATATGACATAGGTCAATGTCCTTGCTCTAAGTTTGAATAAAATTGGTGAATAAAATCGTACGTGCCCAAAGGACGTGAACAAATTGTAACAAAATGGCTGCCATGCAGCCATATTGGATCATATCATGAAAAAAATTGACGTACATATGTATGACATAGGTTAATGTCATTGTACCAACTTTGAATAAAATCGGTTGAGATATGCCTGAGTATCATGGTTCTGTACATGAAAAAATCATAACAAAATGGCCACATGGCAGCCATATTGGATCATATCACAAACAAATTGACATGCATATCTATCACATTGGTCAATGTCCTTGTACCAACTTTGAAAAAAATCGGTTAAAACATGTCTGAGTTAGGCCAGAGAAAAAAAAAATCTTGTTCATCGGATTTTTTGGACCCAGTTCCAGGAGCGGCGAGCGAAATTTTCATATTTTTTTAGGCCGAAAGTAAACGCGGTTCTCTGGCATTTTTGCACAGATGCAGACAAGGCAAGATAATTGTTTCCCTTTTTACCAGAAATATCTCAGACAAGAAACACTGATACTGGTTACTGAATTCAATACTATATTTCCCAATAATAACATAGGCCATTACATTCACAGTTAGTGTTTGCACAACATATTCTGAGTATTTCAACATTCTCTCAGAATAACACTGAAATGTACTGCAAATCACTGAAATCCAACAGTTCAGTTGTGTCCTTTAATATTGTCCTGGTGGGACCTAGCATCTGAGTTTTATTTCATTTATTCTGATCATTCAGAGCATGAAGAAAGCAGAGAAAATGAGAGAGAAAACAGTGTGAAAAACTCAGTAATACTTATTGGGTCGCCTGTGAGTGGACCGGGCCTTCTGGCCAAGCGTTTCTGCGCATTGGCCTAGCTGCAAAATTGTAGCACTACGGTGAGGCGGTCGGTGATTTTTGGTTTTGCGACTTCGCTCACCAGTAGCGCTACAAGGCCGATGGCCCTGGGGAGTATCATATAAGCGCACCCCACTCGACCAGGCGTGTTGATGTGGAATGCAACATATCTACTGCATTTGGTCGTGCCGATTTATCACTACTGAAGACTAAACAGTATACTGCACTAACTTTGTCGTTTATGGGGTTTGGAATTTGTTCAAACACGACGATCGCGTTCTGAAAACATTGAGCGCGGGGCGTCGGTGTTTGTGGGAGCCGCCATTACCAAAAGTTGGTCGAGTGGGGTGCGCTTATATGATACTCCCCAGGGCCATCGGCCTTGTAGCGCTACTGGTGAGCGAAGTCGCAAAAACAAAAAATCACCAACCGCCTCACCGTAGTGCTACAATTTTGCAGCTAACATTGGGTAAAATTAAAGATGGCGGTGTTTCAGAAGTACGGACGATCGCGAAGATGTTTATGGTTTTTTTTTAATGAAATGAAATGTTTATTTATTGAAAACAAATGATTTATATGTAAATATGTTCTATTAACAGCAATATTCGTGAATAAAACCAGAGAAAATACAATTTTTTACTATAAGCCAGTGAAATTTTATTGCAGCCATATTATCAATATGACTGGTCACATGACTGGTCATGTGATATGTTGTTCCCTAAAATGTATTTTTAAATATTGTGAATTATTTTTTGATAAAACATATCCATTTTAGATCCATGTTTCTGCAAGGAAGACATAGAGCAGGTGTTTACAAATATAAAATGTGTTGATTTTCAAATACAGAATCATATCAGATGCTGATGTTTGTGGCTCATTTACTCTGCCTTTTGTGAGAAAAATCTTAAATAGGTACATCTATAAATAAAGTAAAGGGTAGTTATTTTTACATATATGTAAGACAACGTCATGGAAATTGCAACTGTATTCAAATTTGCGTCATTTTATGGATTCAAAACACGTTTTGATGCTTCAAATATTCATATTCTTTGCCAACTCTGGTCACATGATGTGTTATATGATCAGTCACGTGACCTGGAAATACAAAACTTATGTATGAAAAAGTGGGTAATTTCATGCTGATTCAGAAAATATATGGTTTACTGGTACTTACTTAATTTTTACTCTAAGCAGTGTTCATGCAATGACCACACCCAAGATTTTATCAATATTTACATAAGGGGCCTGGTATATAGGAATACATTGGCCTTGGTAGTCAAGGGGTTAAGTATTAAAATATGTAATTAACTGAAATAAAAATAATTAATTTCTTTGACTGCTATAATTGTATCACCACTTATATAGCAAGTGTAATTGCCTTTGGTCAAGTCCTTCAAACTATATATTCCAAACTTTGAAAGCTCATTAGATATGCAAACTATTAATTAGCTGACATGAAAACTTAAGTGCAAAATGACTTCCAATATCGGCATAACCTGGTATAATCATCAATGTCATAGCATGTTATGCCAACTTTGATCGATCAAATCCAAGAATATATCCTTAATTAGGAATGTAAATTAAATACACACATTAGGAATTGGCTGAAGCAAAAATGCTTAATGCCTTTCAATAATGTTAGCTTACATAATAGTATCTTTAATGTACATAGCAAGTTTCATCAATTTTGGTCATGTAAATTCAAATATATATCCCTAATTTCAAAAATTCATTAAATATGCAAATTAGGAGCTGGATGAAGTAAAAATGCTTTATGACTTTCAATAATGTCGTATCTTAGCATCTTTAATGTACATTGCAAGTTTTGTCAACTTTTGTTCAGTCAATACAGATAAATAGCCCTGATTATGAAAGTTCATTAAATATGCAAATAAGGAATTGGCTTAAAGTTCAAATGCTTAATGATTTTCAATAATGTTCTATCATAGTATCTTTAATGTACATAGCCAGTTTCATCAACTTTGGTCTCGTTAATTCAAATAAATACCCCTAATTAGAAAAGTTCATAAAATATGCAAATTAGGAATTGGCTGATGTAAGAATGCTGAATGACATTTAATAATGTTCTATCATAGTATCTTTAATGTACATGGCAAGTTTCATCAATTTTGGTCATGTAACTTCAAATAGATATCCTTAATTTCAAAAAGTCATTAAATATGCAAATTAGGATTTGCGTGAAGTAAAAATGCTTAATGACTTTCAATAAGGTTAAATCATAGTATCTTCAATATGCATATAAAGTTTCGTCAATTTTGATCGAGTAAATTCAGATATATACTCCTAATTAGGAAATTTCATTAAACATGCAAATTAGTAATTATCTTTCACGTCACCCCTTAATATCTTTCAAAGCTGATATATCTTGGTGTGATCAACATTTGTAGCGAATCTCATCAAATTGTGTGCTGTCGTTGTCAATATATATCAGTTTTATCTAAAATCATTAATTATGCAAATGAGCAAAAAGTAAGCAAGCCACACTCACCAAAAACTAATCAGTTCTTGCCATTTGCAAACTGAATCTATGTACCAGATTTGATTCTGATCTGATGAGCCGTTTTTGAGATATTGAGTACACAGACAGACAGACGGACAGACAGACAGACAGACAGACACACAGACACAGACAGACAGACATTGCTGCGACATATGCCCACGTGTGTCAACACGTGAGCAAAAAATGGCCACACGGCAGCCATATTGGATCGTATCACAAAACAAGTTGACATGCATATCTATCACATTGGTCAATGTCCTTGTACCAACTTTGAAAAAAATTGTTTGAAACATGTCTGAGTTATGGCTCTGTAGATGAAACATAGGGCCAAAGTCCCTGAAGCTACTATAGACATGGATACAAAATTAAGTATTTCCTGACTGTATGAAATTATCTCACTAAGGTCATCCTAGGGACTTGTAAGCCAAATATTAAAGCTGTCTGACCAGCGGTTTTGAAAAAACAAGCGACTCAACAGATGACAGAGCTCTGCTGTGTTATGTCGAGAATAACCTTTCATGACACATGTATAGCGCTGTTCACGGTTACAGGTTTGTTTCTAAATATAGCTGTACACGCGCGACATCGCACACGCAGCTTGAAATGCGGACAAATTTTATCAATGTTGCATACATGGCCGTTTTTGCAGCTGATACTCTGAGTCGTGAATATGTTTTTTAGTATTCATTGTTACACTAGCAGTCACCCACTGAGATGTATTTTCGTCGTTCTTGCATGCGTAATTTTCAAAAGCGTTATCTGAAAATGCGGACAAATATTTATTTTTGCATATTAATTAGAGAACAGTGACGTAAACTGTGAACGGCCCTATTGATGAAGAAGGTGGATATCTTTGATAGCTCATTTCAGGATGGCCTGACCAAAAATGGAAAAAAGAATCCGTAAAAATTCAGATTTGCATATTTTAACAAATCTAAGTTGGGTTATCCCTAGGGACCTGTATACCAAATAACAAAGCTGTCTGACCAGTGGTTATGAAGAAGATTTTTTACTACAAACGCCTTTTTTGGCGCTAATTTGCATACATACATACATACATACATACATACATACAGACTGACGGTGCACGCCGGATGGATACCCATCCCAATAGCTTCTATAGACTATATTAGTCTATAGTCTATAGTAGCTAATAAACGAGAGTTAATAACATTCTAATGAAAGTAAACAAGACTTGCTTAAATCAAGATTTACGTCATAAAAAAATAAAAAAACAGCATATCTGTCAGGTTATAAAGAATCTTCACCTGGTTACCTTTATCAGTATTTTCATCCTATTAACCAAGCACATTTTAACTTTAAAATTAACATTGCAGGTAAGTTCTGTTGAATAAGTTGAGACTGTACATACTCAGAGAAAGCACACTGAAGAGATAAATGTTTGAAACTTAAGAAGTTCAAGGTCATCAAAAGCATTATAAGGAATCATGTAACTTTCATTGCACTGTTTACACAGATTGCATAATTGCTATAAATAGCACATGAGGAATCTTACAGCCAAGCTTTACCATAAAAACCCTATCACTTTGACCACTCTTTTAATTGACCACTCTATTTTTTTCCTCAAAAAGTAATTTTATTTTATCCTTACCAAGTCAACCATAAATGGAAATTAGAACTTTCTCTATCTCTGTTGACTATTTTGAGCAATTTCTTTTAGATAACATACAGGGCACAATAAATGACAGTTCAGAATATGTCAAAGTTGGGATTCAGGAAAGTTGCCTTTACATGTTTCAATCCTCCAAGATGGTAAGCATTTCACTATGAACTGTCAAAAAAAGTTGAACTTTCTGATAATTCTACACTAAAATTATTTTGGCTTTGATGATTTCCTAATTAATTCAATTATTTAAAATCATATTGATTATTTTTTTCTGGGTGAATTGATAGGGTTTATACAGTACAAGAATTACATACAATGTAAATCAAATTTTGACCAAAAATGACAAAAAAATTCCTTAAAAATACACATTTGCATATTTCATCACAATTTGAACAAATCTAAGTTGGGTTACCCCTAGGGACCTGTATACCGAATAACAAAGCTGTCTGACCAGCGGTTATGAAGAAGAAGATTTTTTACCAAAAACGCCTTTTTTGGCATTAATTTGCCTATTTTCAACAATATCAAAAAATAAAAAAAAATTGTTTCTCAAAATCATATTTTTCATCTACACAACAAATATCAAATCAGTAAGTACTGCGGTTCTCAAGATATTTGAGTAGACAGACGCCTCACAAACGGACATACATACATACATACATACATACATACATACATACATACATACATACATACAGACTGACGACGGACGGATACCCATCCCAATAGCTTCTATAGACTATAGTCTATAGTAGCTAAAAAATCGTAATAAAATGGCCGCCTGGCGGCCATATTGGATCGTATCACAAAACAAATTGTCTTTCATATCTATGACATTGGTTAATGTCCTTGTACCAACTTTGAATAAAATCGGTTGAAACATGTCTGAGTTATGGCTTTGTACATGAAAAAATCGTAATAAAATGGCCGCACGGCAGCCATATTGGATCATATCACAAAACAAATTGACGTGCATCTGTATGACATATGAAGTAATCCTTGTACTAAGTTTGAATGAAATCGCTCCTTGCATCTCTGAGATATCTGCGTGAACGGACAGACGCACGCACGCACGCACGCACACACAGACGCACGCACGGACATGACCAAACCTATAAGTCCCCCCGGACGGTGTCCGTGCGGACTAACAAGCAACGCTAAGCAATATCTAATCAGTTCATGCAAGTAGTATATGGTACCTGTCTACCAAATCTGATTTGCATTGGGGGCTTAAATGTTAACTGAGATGAGCATCCAACAAAGAATCAAGTCTTTCTTTCAGGAACCATATATGGCCAAGAAAATATTTGGCTGAACAAGTGTACATCTTGGCACACACATTTGAAAAACACAGACATCATGAGATCATTATTCATGATGACAAATAAACTTCCACAAAAGAAGATAAGATAATGTACCTTACTCAGTATCATTCACTATCTTCAGTCAACACTGATAAGTGATAATCATCTAAGGGATTCACATCAAATGTCAACCTATTATGATCATTAGGGGAATGTAAAAGAAATCATTTTGAGAGAGATAGGCTTGAATTGGAATTCAGATACTCTACTATACAAGTCAACTTGAGAAGATGAGGAACAGGTTTTTTGCTCACGTGTTGACACATGTGAGCATATGTCGCAGCGATGTCTGTCTGTCTGTGTATCTGTCTGTGTGTCTGTCTGTGTGTCTGTCTGTCCGTCTGTCTGTCTGTCTGTCTGTGTGTCTGTCTGTCTGTGTGCTCAATATCTCAAAAACGGCTGGTCAGATCAGAATCAAATCTGGTACATAGATTTAGTTTGCAAATGGCAAGAACTGATTAGTTTTTGGTGGGTGTGGCTTGCTTACTTTTTGCTCATTTGCATAATTAATGATATTAGAAAAAAAACGGATATACATTGGGAACAACTGCACACAATTTGATGAGATTAGCTACAAATGTTGATCACATCAAGATATATCACCTGTGAAAGTTATTAAGGGTTGACGTGAAAGATACTTACTAATTTGCATATTTAAATGAAATTTCCTAATTAGGGGTATATATCTATATATACTCGATCAAAATTGACGAAACTTGGTATGCGTATTGAAGATACTATGATTTAACATTATTGAAAGTCATTAAGCATTTTTACTTCTTCAAAATCGTAATTTGCATATTTAATGACCTTTCGAAATTAAGGATATATATTTGAATTTACATAACCAAAATTGATGAAACTTGCTATGTACATTAAAGTTACTATGATAGATCATTTTTAAATGTCATTCAGCATTTTTACTTCAGCCAATTCCTTATTTGTATATTTTATGAACTTTCCTAATTTGGGGTATTTATCTGAAATGACGAGACCAAAGTTGACGAAACTGCCTATGTACATTAAAGATACTATGGAAGGACATTATTGAAAGTCATTAAGCATTTTAACTTTAGCCAATTTCTTATTTGCATATTTAATGAACTATCATAATCAGGGATATTTATCTGTATTGACTAGACCAAAGTAGACGAAACTTGCTATGTACATTAAATATACTATGATACGACGATACTGAAAGTCATTAAAGCCCGGGGCGAAATGGACCGGGATCCAGATTAATGCCAAGTTTGGATGGGCGTTTTGGGGCATGGCTCTGCATAATGAGTCTGTTGGTAACGGTTGCTATCGTTCGCATTATCTGGGTAATCTGTTTGCTCTCAACTCACGCTCTGACTATTAGCTTAGGTACAGCCTTCGCAATACGCGAAAGAAAAAAGAAAGAAGGAAAAAATATCAATTTCATAAAAACAGGAGCGTGCTGAGTTGATCTACTGCAGATTTTGCTGAGTTGATTTACTAAAGTTTCGGGGTCATGTCATCGTTCGAGAATGATTCGGCTGCTGACCGCCATATCTACATACGGAAATGGCGCCGTACGCTGTGGAAATAATCATCAAGAAAGTAATAAACATAAACATTAAAAATAATCCGAAGCTGGCAATTTCGTATGTTGAAATCACGAATTACCGATCTAAACATTGACTGAGAAACACGGTCAGGAAAATGGTAGGAAATAGGTGAACGACGCGACGTCATGGCCGATCGCTAAAAATAAAAAAATAAGTTCACTACATCATGGAAGGATCGAGATTTCCATGAATCTCGCGTACAATGGTATCTGTAAGCGATCGAGGTCGGCTGATCGGTTGCTTTGAGGGTGACCCCGGACAAATAATCACGAGTTATGTTTATTTTTTCGAGCAATGGGATGAACCACGGACTGGGTTCATAAATATCTTCGTTATTGAAGAAATTAAAGTCCAACCTTTGTCGAAATCATACAATAGTGCCAACTCAATGAGCCGATCTCAGACACACGTATCAATAGGCATAAGCCTTTCGAAGAAGATCGGGTGACGACGCGTCGATGCTCACCTTGAACTGACATTGACAAATACTGTTTTGATGTCTTTACAAGCTTTGTTTCATTCTCATAACAGAAGTCCAAACGTTACTGGGGCAACCGGTATGTCAAATCCTTACCAACCCTCCGAACACGACATGTCATTGCCATGTGTGAGAACACGTGTACACATGTACAAACCATACGACCGTTTTCAGGGCAGCGACTGTAGCGTACCGGTACTTTCGGCCGTAGATTGGGGGGGGGGGGGCTGTTTAAAAAAGTGGCTCTCTTTGACTGACTGTAATCAAATTGATCATGGAGGCTACCGCCATGCTTTAATATTTAGTTGTTTTCGATGTCATTGTAAACTATGAACTCTGCCTGCAGTTCTGTAAAATACAGTGTACGCACTTTTCGCAAGAATACATCGTACCGGTACTGACACATCTCTTGCTAAGTCACGACCGAAAATGGCTCACTTTCACGATGTCTGTGCATCATAAACGCTTGTTAGTAAAATAGTTCATGACAACCACGAAGTTTTCATCCTGTGTGCACGCCAATATCCATGTAACTCTAAGCGTACACATGGTTTGTTTACATCGTAATTATTCTCGTATGCACAGCAAATGTTTGACTAGTTTACACCTCTACGCGTCACTGAATGATTGACAATTGTTTGAATCGCGGAACGACTGTTCCCTTGGGGCCATTTCCTTTGTTACGAAAGCGATTTTTCCCCTAATCGTCGTAATTTTAAAAGGCTTTGTGAAACTTTGCGGATACCTGTATGGCCTACATGTTTATGAAACACTCTATGTTTATGGTATGCCAATAATGTTTGTTTGAGAATCGCTTCGGCTGATTTTCACGGAGCGGTCTACCTTGCTGTTGCCAGTTGTCACTCAAGCGCCATTATGAATTTTCGATGAGTTAGGGGTCTTTTATACTCCGCACACCGGTTTAAGCATTTTACTTCATCCAGCTCCTAATTTGCATATTTAATGAATTTTTGAAATTAGGGATAATATATATTTAAATTTACTTGACCAAAATTGATGAAACTTGCTATGTACATTAAAGATATAGCTATACTATTATGTAGGCTTACATTATTGAAAGGCATTAAGCATTTTTGCTTCAGCCAGTTCCTAATTTGTGTATTTAATGAACTTTTCTAAATTAGGGATATATACTTAGATGTATTTGATCAAAGTTGGCATAACATGCTATGTACACTGATGACTATACCAGGTTATACCAATATTGGAAGTCATTTCGCACGTAAGTTTTCATGTCAGCTAATTTATAATTTGCATATCTAATGAGCTTTCAAAGTTTAGAATATATAGTTTGAAGGACTTGACAAGAGGCAATTACACTTGCTATATAAAGAGGTGATACAATGACAGCAGTCAAAGAAATTAGTTATTTCTATTTCAGGTAATTGCGTATTTCAATACTTAATGACCTATAGAGTTAATCTGTGGTGAATATTGTTCATTATGTTGATCATAATACTTTCAATGAAGTTGCAAACATGTGGCAAAGGTTCAAATTTACACATAACTGCAATATATAATGAAACACGTGAGCATTTACAGTTCATATCTGGTTAGATAGTAATGTCAAAAAGAGCACGGCAGAGTGATACTTTGCCCTTATTTTCAACATTTGTTTTGGTTGTTTTTATTTACCTTACTCATTTCATCAGGGCTCATTCCAAGAGCATCTTTCATGAGATGATAGGCTTCACAAATGAGCTGCATATCTCCATATTCAATGCCATTGTGTACCATCTTAACATAGTGTCCAGCACCATCTTCTCCAACCTGTAAAACACAAACTTTTACACTATCACGAAAATCTTATGAATGATTTGACATGAACATGACATTTTCTTAGGCCATACAATACAACATTGTCTGATGTGTGTGGTAAAAAGGGTTAGATTCTAAAGGAAGAAAACGATAATGATATTACAGATCTCTGCACCAGGCAATCATTTGTATTTGTTAAGGCAAACTAACATAGGGCCAATGTCCCTGAGCTACTATTGACTTGAATGGTACAGAGGACGTGCATAGAATAATACCAGATATAGGATTGCAGAGGTCCTTTGACAATTAACACAGTGTATTCTTATGACAAAAGAACTGTTTCAGTACGGCTCGATACTTACAGATACCCTTTATACACATACATTCACCAATGAATAGCCAGCACAGAAATCTGCCATCTATGCTTATAGTTTCTTTGCCATATGCCTCTCACGCAAGGTGGTCACTTACACAAGCAGTTTAATAAAAGATCTTGAAACATTAAAGACAAGCAGTTTCTGTGATGATGATTCATATATGCAAAATAGCAATGATTTGATACTGTTCAATGCCTTTCAGAATCAGTACATCTCTGTATGAACAAAATATATAGTAAGTTATGATTAGTCTTACTGCATGCGTTACTTTTTGTGCACCTTGAACTCACAAAATCTGCAATATTAATTCCCCTGGAAAACAGTCAGTTAGCTGAAATCCCTCAAAATAGGCGTTTCAACAAGTGGCCTGAAACAAAGTGCTTTTTTGTTTGCAAACAGTTTGAACTTTCAATTTTTAGGCAGTCCATTTTTACAACCAGTTTTCAATGTGGGTGATCAACGGTAGAAATTTGGTGGTAAAAACTTGAAATTTTTAGGTAATTTAATCACATTACTTAATACATAGACAACAAGTAATCGTTGATGACACAGTCCCTGCTTGTTAATTCGTAATTTGATGACAGGTCCTCGGAGAGCGAGGATAGAGTCCTGTTCATTCACAGGGTCTGTGATTAAAAATACTGCAATGCCTATTATGAGGCTTAATTGCCGAGAACAAGCTCCATGGTGGTAAAATTGTAAAACCAGTTTGGGCGGCCACCCTATAGTTTTTTACCGGTTCCATGATGCAATGCGCGCCAGGGTATACAAAGCATACGTAACGCATAGAACTTTTTAGCCGTAGGGTACACGCAGGGTACGTTACTCATAGAACTCTATGGCAGATTACACCCTGACCTATATTTTCATCGCTGATGGTTAGATTATACGGTACATGGGGCATTATTTGGTATTGCAAATTTGTGTCATTCTTCTATAACAATCTGTTGTACAAATCAAATAGGCATGTTTTCAGAGTTTTGAGCTTATATACGGTGTTTGATAAAGTCACTGCAATGCATTGTGGGATAACCAGTAAAAGGTCTATTACAAAAATGATGCAAGTACCGGTAGTCATTACTTGACAGGATTTTGCAAAATAGTTTTCATTCTATTATAACACTGACAGACTATCACCTGTACCACATTCTATACAATTTGATGCAGTGCTTCTGGGCATTCATGCTGAAGAACAATTTTTATTATGTATGCAAATTAGCAATTAATTTAAATGACAATGCTAGGTGTCACTGAATTGTATTACAGCACTGTGAGATCGACATCTATACCAATCATCAAATCTGATGCACTATTTCTGGACATATCACTCAAATCAGGACAGTTCATTAATTATGCAAATTAAAAATGTATTAACATGGTACTGATAAATGTTCTTATTCACTGTAAAAGCAATGAGAGCAAAACATCTGTACAAGTTTCATCAAATTTGAAGAACCACTTCTTGGCATATCAGCCTTAAGTACGAAAATTCATAATATAGGTAATCAGCAGTTAATTGATATGATACTGCTACATATCTTTGCACACCATTGCACTATTGTAGGATGAACATCTGTACCACATTTCATCAAATTTGATTCAGCACTTCTAGGCATATTACACTAATTATGATAGTTCATCATATATGCAAATTATCTATTTATTGACATGATACTTCTTCATGTCTTTACACAGCATTACAGTACTCAGAGATCAACATCTGCACTGTGTTTCATCAATTTTGATGCATCATTTCTAGACATATCACACTAATTATGAAAGTTCCTTAATATACAAATTAAAAATTTATTTACACGACATAGATAAATGTCTTTATTCACTTTTAAAGCACTGTGAACTCAACATCTGCACAAAGTTTCATGAAATTTGTTGAACTACTTCTTGATATAACGTATATATATATATATATATATATATATATATATATATATATATATATATATATATTTGAACAAACTTAAGTAAGGTCATCCCAAGTGAACTGCATATGGAATTTCAAAGCAATCGGACTTGCGGTTTCAGAGGAGAAGGCAATTGTTGACAGACGGATGGATGGACGCAGATGGAAAATCAACCTATTTGATAAGCTCCGCGTCGATGACAGCGGAGCTAAAAAGTGATGAAATTACTGTTTTTAATAGGCATATTCTCCTATAAATACATGACCCTGTAAAGAATATATGTTAAAAGTGTTTAAAAGTAAATTTATTTTCAAAAAACAATTTAATCTGTGACCAAAGGATTTTTATTCTTTGAGTTTATCATATTCAAACATTGCAGTTTGTTCAATCATCTACTTGTGCAGTGCAAAATTTATAAAATGACTGAAAAATAAAAAAATTGGCAGAATTACAGTCTTTGTGATGTAAAATTATGGGTTGACATAATGATAATTGTAAATCTGTTTGAAGTAGTACTATACTACCGGATTTTTCTGAGAGTACGCCCACTCGAAAAACCGCCCATGGGCGGTTATTTGGGGGGTGGGCCGTTATTAAGAATTTTAAATTTCATCTCAACCTTTGTCTACGGCATTTCAACTTGACTCCCCTTGAAAAAAATTATCTACGCAAAGGTCAAAAAGTTTTATATAGCGTACAAAATAAAATAAGTTACACTTCTAAGATAATTACTTCGGCGATATATGTCCGTATACCCCTATTTATGCTACTAAAATGCAGGTGGAATGATCCAGAAGAACGCAAAGTCAACGTTAGAGTTTGCCACACAATGCCGACAATGATTGACAGATGAAGCAGGAGCCAGGAATTTTCCTTTCTGCACGATGGGGATCATGAAATAATAAAATGACTATCATAAAAAATAACTCTGTTTCATTATTTTTTTATTTAATGTACATCATTACTTTTCAGGTTTTTTCGCTTTGATACAAAAATCTGATGGTTTTCTTCGCGTAAATTTGTTGCATTCACAAACGTAACAGTAGTAGTAATCCCTAGTAGAAATGGTATGATCCACAATTGTTACGATTATTGACCTCTTTGCGTGCAACGAATGTGAAACACTGTATCTGTTTTCACAAGTTCGACTACTTTGATTAACTTGTCACACTTACAAACTAGGTCAACCTCAGAACACGTGCACACGTCAAAATCTGATCGATGATTTTCTTCGCTTAAATTTGAATGCGTTCGACAAACCATGGAGGCATATATAAAAATAAATGTCTATATAAAAATTTAAAAAGGTTTTTCCTTTTTTGTTATTGGCAAGTAAAATCTAGCGTAAAACTGTTTGTCGAGGATCCCTGCAGTACGTCACTACAGTGACGTAGTAGGCGGTGACCTCTCAACTTCTGAACACGAACCAAGAGATTACGGCCAGCATCCGCGCGCCACGAATAATCATAGATCCTAGGACTGAACTTTCCCCCACCCCCCCAAGTAAAAGTTTGGTTTCAGTTTTGTGAGACTGGGAATGTCCATAAGACGAACGATGGTCATCGATATCACACGAAGAATCTCTCAGTTTGTGTTTAGAAGTTGAGAGGTCACCGCTACGTCACTGTAGTGACGTACTGCAGGGATCCTCGACCAACAGTTTTACGCTAGCAAAATGGCGGTCTCCGTGTAGTCATGTCGGGCAAACTTAGAAAAAAAAGGCGATATTTCAGTGAATTTTGAGCGGACTTCTGGTCTGGTTAGTCCCTAATAACCAAGCTGTCGATGAGTGTTGGCAATTTGTAATTTGGATGGAAAATATTTCGAAATATCGTCGAGCAAACTTCCGCAAAGGGTGCTTGCGGCGGAACATGGACGCTAGTCTATGGAATATCCCATAGCTGTGGTGGCGGGGTTAAAATCGTAAAAGTCAAAACCAGCCCGTAAAAGGCATGAATCCCGTCTGAAAACACCACAGCTATGGACCCACAGCTAAATGGGACCTTGTGTTGTCACGGTTGTGCGTTGATTATCCATGCGTTATTTTTACCTGACTCGTAATTTATTTTTCCATGTGTGATTTTATTTTCCAAAGAGATGTGTATTGCAATTTGTGTTGATATACAAATAAAAGAAATCTTGATCGTATCTTGGGTTCAGTTTAGTTTTATGCGTGCGTGAATGAGTGCATGAGTGTCAGTTTATGTTATTGTATGAT
Organism: Ptychodera flava; assembly: GCF_041260155.1. Classification (NCBI taxonomy): domain Eukaryota; kingdom Metazoa; phylum Hemichordata; class Enteropneusta; family Ptychoderidae; genus Ptychodera; species Ptychodera flava. Next base: position 371,311 of record NC_091934.1, on the reverse strand, counting down.
GCATCAGAAAATTGCAACATTGTGTCCTTTTTGTTGAAGATGGATCCGTTAGAATTTGTAGCCCGGGAATTTGTAGCGCACAATGACGAAAAAGAAAACAAAACTCTGGAGAAAAAAATGAGTGGATGTTTTGCAGCGTTCTACCGTCATTTATTTTTGGTTTTGTGATCAACAGTGATAAAATAACTCCTTTATTTTTTAGTTAATTGGCGAGTAAATTTTTACCGAATTACGGCCCTGGGCCGTTATTTAGCTACAGGTGTGAAGCAGACAATGTAGCCATTTTCTGTTTAACGGCCCTGGGCGTACTCTCAGAAAAATCCGGTATAATTTAAAAATACCTCAAGGACACTATGTGCTCACATTCGGTTTGAATTGGTCCATTCGAGAAATATTAAAACTATGAAAAACAAGAATGACAAAAGCAAATAAGGTCTCCAACTTAGGTACTGGAGGTCACCATATATACATATGCATATATGGGAGCGTAAAAATACCGTCAAGGACAGTGTGCTCACATTCAGTTTGAATTGGTTCATTCGAGAAATATTTAAACCATGAAAAACAAGAATGACAAAAGCAAATAAGGTCTCCAACTTAGGTACTGGAGGTCACCATATATACATATGCATATATGGGAGCGTAAAAATACCGTCAAGGACAGTGTGCTCACATTCAGTTTGAATTGGTTCATTCGAGAAATATTTAAACCATGAAAAACAAGAATGACAAAAGCAAATAAGGTCTCCAACTTTGGTACTGGAGGTCACCATATATACATATGCATATATGGGAGCGTAAAAATACCGTCAAGGACAGTGTGCTCACATTCAGTTTGAATTGGTTCATTCGAGAAATATTTAAACCATGAAAAACAAGAATGACAAAAGCAAATAAGGTCTCCAACTTAGGTACTGGAGGTCATCTTTAGGAACATGCATATCAACTTCTATAGCAATGGAAAAAGCAGATCCTAAATACATAAGCAAATGTCAACAACAAAAAACAGAGAAGGCTTGAAAAAAAGAAAAGGTGGGAGTGGGCAAAAAATGCACAAGGGATCTGCTAAAAAAGTAATGCTACATTATTGATCTTCTACACCCTACCCCCTCCTGCATATCAAATGTTCCACCCCTTGGTATTACATAAGACCAAATGACAGGAAGTACATTTACAATCTTGGAGATTTTTAATTAACGCCATGAGTGTTATCATTCTAATGTAAACAGCACTTAAGTTAGTTACAGATAGTGAAATGCCTTCCACTGTGGGTGGTGATTACAACATCTGGAATTATCCTGGATCCAAATTTCTCATCAGTTTTTGTCTGTCCATGGAGGTAGTAGAGAAGGAGTCACAACTAGGCGGAGATCAAAGGGACCATGTGTTTTGCCGCTGTTTGCCTTACAAACTACTCCATTAGCACCAACGGGACTTGCGAACGCGTTTTCTCGGATTTAGTAAACAAGATTAAGTTCGTTCGGGGTCGTTCGGGTGTTTCGGCCGTCCCTCGGCAGTTGACAGATCTTCAAACATGGCGTCACGTGTCCCAGCGTCGCGTCGGGAAGTTCGAGTCGTTCCACTGATTTTGATGTACACGATGTTAAAGAGGTCGAGGAACAGATAATTGAGGAAGGGAGCTTTTGTATCTGCAAAAGCGCGGAGACTGAGTTGATAATAGCTTGCGATCACAAAAAATGCCAAACATCGTAGAGCAGCATTGTTAACACGCCAACTTTTTCCAAATCCAGTTCTTGGTTCTTGCCGTGTTTCATCATGTTGTACTGGCATTAATGATAAGGTTAAATAAGAAAGCATAGCTTTTAACTGCTACATCCATGACTTTTATGAATGGTCGCGATATAAAAACAACACGTACGATGCATTGAAACAAAGCGTCGCAGCGTCGCCTATGGCGTCGCTGGCGTCGCGTCATAAACACCCGGGAAACGCTACAAGTTTAACCCACGCTCACGGCAGTGCTGCAGTCCGCTGCACCATACTCAGTACATGATTGAAAAGTTCGTGATCAGAACTTTCATTCTAACAAGGAAAGGTTCCTGCGATCGAATGTAAAGTATATAAAAAACGACGTTAAAATTACCAAGATTTTGAGAATGAAAAACTTAAATTCCTTGTAACTTCACTTTTCGTGGACGGAACGTGTCGGTTCTTACACTATCATGACGCACTTGACCCAAGCTACGCAAATACAGTCTTTGCGCATGTGTTATGACACTGTGGAGAAACTGAGTCGCATTAGCAAACCCAGGTTCATTTCACTCGGTTCGGTTGCGAAGGTACCGTCGGCAACGCAGATGGCGGGAAAGGGGTTTTAAACAATGGACATAAAGGGATTAAACCAATGGTGAACAATAGTAATAAAACGTAATTATCTCAGTTGTGACTCCTTCTCTACTACCTCCATGGTCTGTCTTACATAGAAAAGTTGCAAAGATTGGTCTAAAATGAAAAAAAATTACCTCAGCTTTGTTTTCTGGATCAAATTTTCTACAAATTGGTATCAAATATGACAAACTTATGTTCACAGCCTTCAAAATTGTCTCACAACATATCCTGGGTTGATATAGGTCATTTAAGGTCACAAACTGAGAAAAGTACCTCAAATATACAAATTTTGGGGTTTCCCAACACTTTGAGCAGAAAATTTATCTAATAACATCTTTCGGGACTTTACACCAAATTACAAAGCTATCAAACAAGGGACTTTATACCAAATTACAAAGCTATCAAACAAGTAATGTTGAGATAAAGTTTTCTTGACCAAAAATGACAATATTGTCTTAAAAATACAATTTTTTATATTTCAGGACAAGTTCGACATATCTAACTATTGTCATCTCTGTACGTCTGTGTACGAAATATGAAAGCTGTCTGTCCAGGGGTTTTAAAAAGGAAACACAGTCTAAGATTTTTTGACCAAAATTGACAAAATTGCACAAAAATAGTAATTTTCCCAATTTTGTCATAATTTCAACAAATTAGAAGAGTAACACCCTTGCAAAGAGACAACCCAAATTTGACAGCCATTGGGCCGGCGGTTTCAGAGAAGAAGAATTTTCACTGAAAATGAGAAAAATCACAAAAAAATTCAGCAAAAATACAAAATTACGGATATCTTCACAATATTCATAAAACTGTATAAGGTTGACCTAAGGTACTTGCACACAAATTTTCAAAGCAATCAAAAAAGCGGTTCTTGAGTTATTAATTCTTAACCATTTTCACATTTTGTAAGCTCATTTGCATGATTTTGGCAATGCAGACTTCATTTGAACAAAATCCCATCTATAGCCCAGGATGCATCCACACACCAAATACAAAGCTGAAACGTGCAGCGGTTTGCGTGTTTTTGATGTTGACGGACATACATACATACATACATACATACATACATACATACATACATACATACATACATACATACATACATACAGACGCCATCGACTTCAGCCTATACGATAAACTCACATTGGTAAAACCAAATGTGAGCTAAAAAATAGTGACAACATCACTGTTCGCTCCCATATACATGTAGTTATCAAAACAAATCAACAATTGTATGAAACATGGACATACATATACAGACAGACTGACATACACAGACTGACACAGAGTGATGACATTGACCCCACGTGTGCCTTGGCCCATGGAGAGTGATAAAGATATAACAAACAGCTGAATGTAATGATAAAATAGTTAAGTATAGGCCTATACAGGCACTGAGAGTGAATATGTTACATTAATTTGATTAGTTTCTTTTCCTTTTCTACTTCTGTGATAATATTTAAGACAATCAATCTGCAAGGCAGTTTATGTATTGACAAATATGTTATCTTTTACAAGCACACAGTAAACTGTTCTTGATTTTTCATTTACAATATTTGACATAGACTGAAATACATAACATGCAACCAATGTTTACACTTTGCCCATACATCAGGTACTAATGGAGAAATTTCAACTTACAATCATCAACTCAGAAACCCTACAGGAGTAAACATTGTTTTCTTCCATAACAGCTGGTACATCCACATCTGGAACAACTTACAAACTTAACCAATTACACAAGGATGATGACACAAGAGGTAAAGTTCAACTGTGGTGAACTTGACTATTCCTTTCAAATCCTTACCTAACTTGACATCTTAAACTAAAATACACTGCATGGTTAATTGTGCACAAAAATACATCGGGGTGGACCATTTGATAAGGGATGGTGTCTGGAAGATCGATGAGGTACATTATCTTTTTTATCCGATCCATTGTACATTCTTTTTTCCCCACTCTCCCACCTTTCTTTTTGTCAAACCTTCTCTGGCTGAATTTTTTATTGGCATTTGTTTGGAATTTTTTCAAAATCTGCCAGGATTTTTTTACCGCATTTCAACACCAAATACAGTTTACCATATCAAATGCTTACTAAATCACCACATTATATACTCTTAGTTCCAGTAGGTATAAAATTACCCCCAAAAAATCTTAAAAATACAAAATGAAAGATATTCCAGTAAAACTGAAAGTTTCGCAAAGTTGCCCCAAAAATTCAAAATTCCGGATTTCAACTTAATTTCAATATATCTTATTAACAAAAAGCCTAAGGACCGGTTTACTAAATATCAAAGCAATCAGACTGGTAAATTTTGAGAAACAAATTTTTTGACCAAAAATGAGAAAAATTGCCCCAATAATTACAAAATTGCAGATTTCATCCTAATTTTAAATATATCTAATTAACATAAAGCCTAGGAACCTGTACACTAGATATCAAAGCTACCAGATCAGAAGTTTGAGGAGAAAAACTTTTTGACCAAAAAAGGCAAAAATTGCCCCAAAAAGAAAAAAAAAATTGCCAGTTTCAACATACCTTCAATACATTACATTGAGAGTACTCTTAGATACCTGTATACCAAATACATGTATAAAAGCTATCAAATCAGCAGTTTTTGGATTAAAAAGATTTTTTATCAAAAATTGGTAAAATTGCCCCAAAATTACAAATATGACAATATCAATACAATTTGTACAAGCATGACTGAGGTCATTCTGAGGAACATGAATATTAAGTTTCATAGCAATCAGACGAGCGATTTCAGAGAACAAGATTTTTTGACTAAAAACGGAAAAAATACCCTAAAAATACAAACATGCAAATTTCATTCCAATTTTTGCACACATAATTTACAATACCTAAAGAAATCTGCATACCAAGTTTCAACCAAATCTGACCAATGCTTACTGAGTTTTAGCCATTTACAGGATTTTTCCTTTTTTTCCCCTCATTTGCATATTTTTGGCACTGACATGTTCATTTGAACAAATTCACTTCCACCCCTAGGTGCACCTGTACACCAAATATTAAGACAGTAGGTGCTACGGTTTAGGAGTTTTTGATGTGGACGGACTAACAGACATACATACATACATACACACAGACGCCATTTTTCCACTTTATACAAATACCTACCATTTGCATATATACATATGCATATATGGGAGTGTAAAAATACCGTCAAGGACAGTGTGCTCACATTCAGTTTGAATTGGTTCATTCGAGAAATATTTAAACCATGAAAAACAAGAATGACAAAAGCAGATAAGGTCTCCAACTTAGGTACTGGAGGTCATCTTTAGGAACATGCATATCAACTTCTATAGCAATGGGACAAGCAGTTCCTAAATACATAAGCAAATGTCAACAACAAAAAATAGACAGAGAAGGTTTGATAAAAAGAAAAGGTGGGAGTGGGTAAAAGAATGTACAAGGGATCTGGAAAAAAAGTAATGCTACCTCATCAATCTTCTAGACCCTACCCCCTCCTGAATATCAAATGTTCCATCCCTTGGTATTACATGTCTTATATAGAAAAGTTGCAAAAATTGGTCCGCAATGAAAAAATTCACCTCAGCTTTTAGGCAAGCGGCGAATCCACAAAAAGGGCCTTATTTTAGGAGTTTAATGTACCCACCTTACATACGGCCACATCATACATCATTTGAAAGCTTATTACCTCTACTTTAAGAATATTGACGATGTGGAGCTGCCAAGAAGGGCCATACCTCCCTAATTTGCATAATTCACAAAGGTACACATTTTGCATAAGTGCGATATACAATTAGAAAATTCATTGTTAACTACTGTAAACATACTTTTAAACTATTGATTGATATATCAAATGAGAGGTATTTTCATATAGAACATAACATGGATATCCAAAGACATATATAAATTGATTTCACTGAAATATTTTCATATTTATATTGACAATAATATTTTCCTCTCTTGAATAACAATATTTTAAATATTTAACACATACAACAACAACATACAGCTACATCATACATCATGTGAAAGCTCTACTACAAGATAATTGACAATTTTGATCTGTCAAGTACGGTCGTAGCCCCTAGTTTGCATAATTTACAAGTATATCTAATTTGCATAAATGCAACATAAAATTAGAAATTCATTGTTAACTACTCTAAACATACTTTTAAACTATCAAGTGATATATCAAATGAAAGATATTTGCATGTAGAATACGGAATGGATATCATAAGAGATATTTAAATTGGTGTCACTGAAATATTTTCATATTTACATTGAAAAAATATTTTCCCTTTTGAATAACAATATTATAAATATTTCATCACATACGGCAACATCATACAGCCACATCATACGTCATTTAAGCTTATTATCTCTAATTCAAGAAAATTGACAGTGTTGAACTATCAAGTAAGGTCGTACCCCTAAATTTGCATAATTTACACAGGTAAGCGATATGCATAAATGCAAGATAAATTCAAAAATTCATTAACTATTCTAAACATACTTCTAAATTATCAAGATATATATTAAAAGAAAGTATTTGCATGTACAAAACAAAATTGACATCAAAAGAGATATACAAAGTGATTTTACTGAAATATTTTCGTATTTGTAGTGAAAAAAGTTATTTTCCCCTTTTGAATAATGGTATTTTAAAAATTGTGACAGCAGTATCAATGCAACTACATGCATTATGATGTGCAAAATGTGCATAGAACATGGAGAACAAACAGCTGAAAGGAGGTGTGAATATGAATATTTTGTTTGTTTAATGTATGTTTCCAAATATATGAATACCTCTTATTGTCTGCATTATTATCCGATACCGATGTCTAGTTTTTATAGGTCAGAGAGTGTTTCTCCAAACATGACCTTTGTTTGGAGTATGAAATACCCATTAACAGCATGGAAGATTAATTTGGAGCAGATACAACTGGTGACATGTAATAAGAGAAAGCAACTCCACACATCGTTCATATCTTATAGTTGTTTGAATTTTGTGTATGTGCTACGTTCACAAATAACGGTGAGGGGCAGAGGAATTCGGGTTGGAATCGAAATTTTGAGGGAAAGTAAAGTTTGAAAGTTTTGATCTGCCATATAGGGGACCTGAAAATGTTTTGGTTCCCTTTTACTTTTTGCGATTCCAAGGTATCGAAGGCTATTCAATGAAAATCAAATAACAATTAAATGTCATCCAATTGTTCTGAAGTTAGTAATAATCAAACAAGATCTGAAATTACTTTTACTTTTTTTTTTACTTCATTACTTTTATCTCGAAAAAAAATTGTATTTTGTATCGTATTGTTGTGGCATATTTGTTCTAATGTATCATAATGTTTCGCCTTTAACAAACTCTTGAATGTTGCTGTTTGATTGCATGAACTGGAATCTGGTATCTGTTGCTTTTTTGTGTGTTAAGTCGAGAATGTTAATTTGTTGCATTGAAACTTTCCCAAATTTCAGACTGGGCCGCATTTTTTATGTTGGATATGAATTTGTTAAGCTCGTGTTGGGTTCCAATGAAAATCATACGCCGTCTCTGAATTTCAGTCAGAGCGATATTTGTTCTGTGTGTTGCTGAATTATTCTTATTTTGTCTTGTGTTTGGAATTTCTGGTGAAGCTGGACATCCTATACTGCGCCCAAATATCTGACGGTAAAATTCATTCTTGAATTGAAACACGTTGTTTTTCAAGATTATTTTCTGCATAGTTATTATGTATATTGTTGTTGGTTGTTTGAGAATGTAATAATTGATGATCTTTCCTGATTTGAGAATGTAATAATTGATGATCTTTCCTGATTTGAGAATGTAATAATTGATGATCTTTCCTGATTTACTACTCTGCCTACCGTTTTAATTGTTTTATTGTGCGGTGTACTAAATAGTGCACATTGATACACTGTCTGGTGTTACTAATTGATCAGAACTTTATTGGCTATTGTATGTTAAAGTCTGTTGTATCTTTGATGTATATTGGTTTGTTTGTTTGAGAAAAAAGTCAATGAATTATGATATGTGAAAGATTGGACTGGATCATCCACTTATAATTGGGCGTCCTATGAACTTATTTCCTGCTGGGCGTCATTTTGTGTATTTTTGGCATAAGTTACCAACTTGAAAGTGGTGTTAGTAATTTATCGTTAACTGGAATACTCGCCATTCCTAATCAAAATTTTACATAAAACCACCAAACATAATATACACTGACAATATACAATATCATACACAAAACGCAAACGAAGATATGAACGATGTGTTGAGTCACTTTCCCTTTATTACATACCAATGAATACGATAAAATTAAACATGGTGCCTTCGTCTACATGTTCCACATAACTGAAATGAAACGATCGGTGTAACACAGATTTGGTAACAAGTAATTAGCCATAAAAATAAGAATTTTAGAGAAACTCAAACTTAAATGACATCAATAATGCAAAGGAGCTATTCAACACACAGCTATTTATAACACGATTGGAAGTAATTCGGACTCGGATGGTGAAGTGATGTTAGTTTAATCTGCAAATTCAAGATCATCTGCTTTTCTTTTTACTTGTTTTATGAGTAATTTGTAATATTGCAACTCTCAGCTATAGGGCACCAAACACGTTTGAGAAATTTGAAAAACATGAAGATTCAATTATCCCGAATTAGTCCCAATCGCGTTTAATATGTTCTTGCTGTTCAGTTATAATGGGAATTAGACAGGAAAATTTTCCAGTATGCGTATCCTAAACAAAGAAAAATTCCGCAATTATACGGTGTCGCTCAAATTTGATCAGAATTGGTACATACCAGTATGGGTACCAAAGATCAACAATAAATGTTGTTTCTATCTGTTCAGTGCAGGAAAATTCTACGTTGATGTTATGACAATGATTTCTGCACAGTACAACCAGAAAAACAACAAGGAATATTTAAACCAGAAAAACAAGAATGACAAAAGTAATTAAGGTCTGAAACTTTAGGTACTGGAGAACTTTAGCAACATGCATAGCAGAAAGGCAGCTAGCCCCCCTTAGTTTGACCATAGACGGTCTTCCTCCCCTCTACTGACGGTCTTCCTCCCCTCTACTGTCTATGGTTTGAGCAGGTCTATTAATATGTAACAGTTCATAAACAATGACAGGAAATGACTCAAGTCAGGGGAGTAAGCCTGTTTCAAGCCTGTTTCAGAATTTCGCTTTTTCTTACCTCATTTGCACATTTTTGACACTGATGTGTTCATTTGAACAAATTCACATCTCAACCCCTACATCTACCTGTACACCAAATACTGAGACGGTAGCTTTGGCGGTATGGGAGCCTTTGTGTGTGACGGACATACATCCGCACATACCCACAAATATACAGACGCCACTTAGACTCATCATATAAGCTCTTTTTGGTATTTATATATAAAACCAAATATGAGCTAAAAATCAATTGCAAAACATAGTTCAGATATTCATGCTGCATACTGTGGGCATTATTCGAATTTACTGCACAATTTTATGAATATTAAAAATAAGTCAAGATATTCGCGATTTAAATAAAAATATTTAATAAAAATATTTTAGATACGTGTTTGGAATTCATAATGCTATTGTACACGCCAATACCTTGCATTTGATATATCACTCAATAGTTTAGAAGCAACTGAAGAGTACTTAACAATGGATTTTTATAATTTCATATCGGACTCAAGCAAATTGGGTACCCGTGTGTATTATGTAAATTAAATAATTACAACTCTATTTGGCAGCTGCATATCGTCAATTTTTGTGAAGCAGAGGTAATAGGCTTTCAAGTGCCGTATAATGTGGCTGTATGATGTAGTTGTATGTGTTAAAATTATAAAAATATCGTTATTCAAAAGGGGAAAATATGTTTTTCGATATAATTATGAAATAAATTCAATAAAATCATTTAAATATCTCTTTCGCTATCTATTTTGTATTCTACATGCAAATCCCTTTCATTTGATATATCACTCAATAGTTTAAAGTTTGTTAAGAGTAGTTAATAAATTCCTAATTTTCATATCTCATTTCTGGAATTTACGAATGGGAATTATGCAAATTAGGGGCTATGGACGTACTTGACAGCTCAACATTGACAATTTTCTTGAAGTATAGATAATAAGCTTTCAAATGATCTATTATGTGGCTGTATGATGTGGCTGTATGCGTTAAGATTTTTAAAATATTGTTATTCAAAAGGGGAAAATATATTTTTCAATATAAATATGTAAATATATTTGAGTGAAATCAATTTAAATATCTCTTTGGATATTCATGTTGTATTCTACATGCAAATACCTTTCATAGCACTCGATAGTTTAAAAGTATGTTTAGAGTAGTTAACAGTAAATTTCTGATTTTACAGCGCATTTATGCAAATTGGATACTCATGTAAATTATGCAAATTAGGGGCTATGGCCCTACTTGACAGCTCAACATTGTCAATTTTCATAAAGTAGAGATAATAAGCTTCCAATGACTTATGATGTGGCTGTATGATGTGGCTGCATGTGTTACAATTTTTAAAATATTGTTATTCAAAAGGGGAAAATAATTTTTTCACAATAAATATAAAAATATTTGAGTGAAATCAATTGAATATCTCTCTGGATATCCATGTTGTATTTAACATGCAAATACCTTTCATTTGATATATCACTCAATAGCTTAAAAGTATGTTTCGAGTAGTTACCAATGACATTTCTAATTTTACATCGCATTTATGCAAATTGGATACCCATGTGAATTATGCAAATTAAGGGGGTATGGCCCTACTTGGCAGCTCCACATCGTCAATTTTCTTGAAGTACAGATAATAAGCTTTCAAATGACGTATAATGTGGCCGTATGTAAGGTGGGTACATTAAGTGTGAAAAATAGGTGAGTCTGCCGCTTGCCTATTTGTTTTCTGGATCAAATTTTCCTACAATTTGATACCCGATATGACAAAATTATGTTCACAGTCTCACAACATATCCTGGGTTGGTGTAGGTCATTTAAGGTCACAAACTGAGAAAATTACCTAAAATATACAAATTTGGGGGTTTCCCAACACTTTGAGCAGAAAATTTATCTAATAACATCCCTCAGGACTTTATACCAAATTACAAAGCTATCAAACAAGTAATTTTAAGAACAAGTTTTCTTGACAAAATATGACAATATTGTCTTAAAAATACAAATTTGTATATTTCAGGACAATTTCCACATATCTAACTATTGTCATTTCTGTACGTCTGTGTACCAAATATGTACAGTGTACCAAATATAAAAGCTGTCTGTTTAAGATTTTTTGACCAAAAATGACAAAATTGCTCCAAAATAGTAATTTTCCCAATTTTGTCATAATTTCAACAAATTAGAAGAGTAACACCCGTGCAAAGATCCAACCCAAATTTGAGATCGATTGGACTGGCGGTTTAAGACAAGAAGAATTTTTACTGAAAATGAGAAAAATAACCAAAAATTCAGCAAAAAATACAAAATTAAGGAGAAATTCACAATATTCATAAAACTGTATAAGGTTCACCTAAGGTACTTGCACACAAATTTTCAAAGCAATCAAAGCAGCGCTTCTTGAGATCTTGATTCTTGACCATTTTCATATTTTGTAAGCTCATTTGCATAATTTTGGCAATGCAGACTTCATTTGAACAAAATCCCATCTATACCCCAGGATGCATCCACACACCAAATACCAAGCTGAAATGTGCAGTGGTTTGTGTGTTTTTGATGTTGACGGACATACTGTACGTACGTACATACTTACATATATACTTACATACATACATACATACGTACAGCCGCCATCGACTTCAGCTTATACGATAAACTCACATTGGTATAACCAAATGTGAGCTAAAAAGAAAAGTTCATGCAGAAACAGTAACATATATTGTCAGCAATGTAGTGTTAATTTTGACTTTACATCAAAATATGCCTTTGCTGGATACCAAATATATAGTTCGAAATATTAAAATCAGCCATGTTCAGCAAAATCCACACAACAGCATTGATCCTTTTCTAATTTGATTTCATTTGCTTATGTTATCCTTGTATGACAGTCAGTACAATATGGAACTTGAACACAATGCTGTAAATGAAATGGTGTGGCTGCATCCACATGCAGCAATAGGAGTGCCTTTGTCTCTCACCCCTCATTTCCAACCTGTCCCATCCCTGAAAAAATAGTTCGGTCTTATATTTATAATGTTAATAATTTCTGTATTTGTTGAAATGTACGCATCTCAAAAACTTTTGATCATAAACATTTTCATTGTTTTTTATGGCTGACCAGTCAGTTAACCTGTTTATTTTGAATATTTGCGTATTTGACATTTTCAGAATACCTTTTTATTCAATTTGTCATTTTCTACAAGCGACCTAGCGGCCGATATAGCTCCGCTGTGTTTATGTACAGAATAACTATTTTTGACACATGTTGATGAAGAAGGTGGAAATCTTTGATAGCTCAATGCAGTGGCCAGAAAAATGTGGCTAAAATAAGCTGCAAAAATACAAAATTGAAGATTTCATCATACTTTGAATATATCACATCCGATCATCCCTAAGAACATGTCAACCAAAGCTATCTGATGAGTAGTTTTTTGAGAATAAAATATTCTGACCAAAAATGGCAACAATTGCCCCCCAAAAATAAAAATTGCAGATTTCATCATAATTTCAAAATATCACACTTAGTTATACCAAATTTCAAAGCTGTTAGACCAGTACTTTTTGAGAAACGCATTTTTTGACCAAAAATGGGAACATGGGCCCGGGGGCACCGACGTCCTTTGTACCTCCTTACTGTTTATTATTTGCCATAAATGTGAAATTTGGCAAAAAAGTCAAATGTTTGGACATAAATGAAAGTTATTTGAACTGGTTGGTTACTGCTCCAGCATAAGTTCAAGTGTGGATTCTAAGTATCAACAACCTTGACATGTGTGAAAGTGAATTAAGAATAAGAGATGGAACTACATAGGATCAACAATCTCTAAAACAGGAAAAGGTGAACTTATATGATACAGAAGGGGAGAAAATTTAGCCACAAACTATTGTAATATAATGGACAATGGCTAATCTAAACCAAATTACTTAAACTTGATTGTTGGCATTGATTACACATGTATTTATTGTCCATCAAATAGGAAATAAATTTGGGCCATTGACTAAAAAACATTTGCTTGTTACACTCACCACACTTGTACTTAGTATTTGGAGTGTACACCTATCTACAATACAATGATAAAAAGTTTGGACTCTGTAGGTCAACAGTGCATCTTTAATGTATGAGACTAAATAAGCTTACCCCTCAAGTATGTATAGGCCAAAAACAATATTTAATTTTGAATTATGTGGTGCAGGGAAGGACATACAATATGGTGAAAAGCAAACTAAATATAAAAACTGAATATACAATTATATGGAAATGTTGTTCCACAGTCATGAGTATCTGGTGTGTGCCGAGAGACAAATATTAAAATAGGACAGTATCATCCTGACCACAGTTTGTCTGACTGAATGTTTCCTGTGATTATGTTATTCACGATAGTTATACAACATGGCTTGCATTTTGTTCATTAGAACTGAGTTTTACATGTAAGATAACTTTCTCATAAACTGTAAATTCTGGCTTCTGGCAGCTCAAACGTCGCAATACTACATTTTTTGATATGATATGGAGTGACTTGCACACATATGCAATATGCAGTGACAGTCGATATATATATTCGTAGTGAGAGTCTACTACATTCAAGCATAGTGATGTTGACAACTACATGCATGCCAATGCACGATTTCAAAGTAGCCAGGAGGAAATTCTAATGGTCTTTTAGTGGAAATATAGGTATTAAACGACAGTGAAACAAACAACATTAGTTATCGTTACCTTGCTTAAGTGCAATCTCGGATCATGTATGATCTGATGATCATGCCAAATAACCGTGTCGGATTATGCTGTGATTCTGCAGTGCGCGTAAATCGGTCAACATAAGCACACACTGTCTTTAGCGATCGAATGATGTCAAAATCAATGCACAACTGTCGAAATTACCCAAAATAGGCAACAGAAAACTAAAAGTTATCGCTGTGTCGAAAGGACAGTACATCAACATAAAACGACGCTAGTTTGTTATGACATGGAGGTAGTTCTAAGGATAGAGCATTCCCTCGCTCTCACCTAGCCCTGCGTACGACGCTGTGTGTTCCGCTACAGCTAATCGCTCCGCTCACCACAGCCCTGCAAAGACCCGTACGTAGGGTCGCGGTCGGTCGGTGACTTCAAATCCATTTTGGGACTTGACGTAAAAAGCTAAATTACTGCCGAAATTCAGCGTTCTTGGGCCCAGGTCGTATCCCTGCCTACCTCAGCTACTCGATCGCTTCCAAAAATGCCAGTCTTTTATCACTTCTCGTAAATAACCGTCGATCTCGGAAACTCTCTCGCTAGCCCTGCGTACGATGCTGTGTGTTGGCTGCCAACGCACAGCATCGTAAGTAGGGCTAGCGAGAGAGTAATAATAAATAAACTCTAAAATCTTTAGAACGTCAAATTCGCACAAGACCGAGGAACAAGATCGCGTCGGTTTGATTTTTCAGTCTTTGCAAAACAACGCTAACTTGCTATATGCGCATGCGCATATTAAGGGGAGACCCATTTGATTTCGGGGGGGGGTATGCAGGAAGTGCGTATGGGAACTTTTTTTTGGTCAGAGAGACAGCATTTTTTTGTTTCAACTGTCAGACCTGCATCAATTTTTTTTATCAAATGGAGTAGCAGTGCAATTTTTCAAATTTAAGCCAGTGTTTCACATATCACAGGATGGTTTCATATATTCATTTTACATTCCAACAAATGAAAACAAAATGGAAAGTCTAGTATATATACCACTTTAAATTATAGAACACATTTTGGCAAATCAACAATGATCAGTACTATACCTGCTTTTCTTTAAAACAGTCAATTCCTTTTAAGTTCTCAGGGGATATGTTATCTTTTGTGGTCAGAGAAACAAGGCTCACACATTGTATTTCATTATATTTGTTGTTCCTCAATTTTTCATTGTCAACTTGTAATCTTTCTAACATATTCATATTGAGAGAATAATGTATTGGTCTTAACACTAGTTTATTGACTCCTGTCTTGTGTTTTAAATTTTCACAATTTACAGAAGTCAAATAGTCCCATATAGATATTGCCTGTACCATAGAGATATTGCAAGAGAAATCCTGAAATATGATTTCTTGGGTCAGAAAAGGGAAGGAAAACATATAGTGCACTGAGGTGTAAAGTAGTGAATGCTTATATCATAAGTGCTGGAACAAAAAAACACATAAGAATTGCTTGTGGTAAAAACATTTGCGCTGCCTCTGGCAGCATGCTAGCAAACAATACATGAGAATGAAGTTTCCAAAATTTGCTCTTTTCAACTGCATTGTGACAGTTCCTTTTTATTTCTGTCTGTTATGAGTATTTTTTTTTTCAAGCCATTACAGGCTTAATTTTTTTCTTTTATTTCACCTGGTGACATTTTTTTTCTCAAAATCCTCCATACCTCCCCCCCAGAAATCAAGTGGTTCTCCCTAAGTGAGTCCCTGACCTGTACGGGCCAGTGGATTACTTCCTCAGTAGAACTGATATGCCTGCCGGTACCGGTGTTTATCGCCTACGGAGGCCATCATTCTTCAGTCGATAAAAGGCGCCTTTCGTACCAAAAATACACGACAGCTGCAAAAGTGCATCATTGTCACTTCATAACTTTAGAAAACATTGAAATACACAGTGAAACGTTCAAAAACGTAAAAAATGTGCCCATACCAAGAAACAAGATGGCGTCCGTTTCGATTCTTCAACTCAGATTTTGTCCTACAGTTGTGCGCATGCGCAGACGGTAGCTTTAGCGAAAGTGAGGCAAAATCAAGTAAATATAAAATAAAAATGTATAAAAATATTGTTTAAAAATAATGTAATGCATATATCACCAAATTTTGAACATTTCTGACGGTATTTCAACTATACGAACACCCATGCCAAACATCACAATAATCAAATCAGTGGTTTTGAGGAAAAATTGAAAATAGTGGTTTTCAGAAAAAAGCTAAAAAGGTGACTTAAAATGATTCAATCAAAAAAAGAAAAAAAACCGTTTGAGATACATGCCCAAGTGACCACCAGACCAAATTCAGAAAAAGTTACTGAAGCGTTTCTGAGATACCTGCGTCCACAGCATACGGCCCACTGTATGCGAAAACAGACGCCGCGTCATCACATTAGTACTTTGGGCCAAAGGCCCAAAGGACTAAAAATTGCCCCAAAATTCAAAATTGCAGATGTCATCATTATTTCAATAAATATCATTTAGTTCATCTATGGAAACCTGTATACCAAATTTCAAAGCTATCAGATAAGTAGTTTTGGAAATACACATTTTTTTAACCAAAAATGGCAAAAATTGCCCCAAAAATACAAAATTACAGATTTCATCAGAAATTCAATATATATTACTAAGCTTATCTGTAGAAACCTGTATACCAAATTTCAAAGCTATCAGACCAGTACCTTTTGAGAAACACATTTTTTGACCAAAAATGGCAAAAATTGCCCCAAAATTACAAAATTGCAGATTTCATCATTATTTCCATAAATATCATTTAGTTCATCTGTAGGAACCTCTATACCAAATTTCAAAGCTATCAGATGAGCAGTTTTGGAAATACACATTTTTTGACCAAAAATGGCAAAAATTGCCCCAAAAATACAAAATTACAGATTTCATCAGAAATTCAATATATATTACTTAGTTCATCTATAGAAACCTGTATACCAAATTTCAAAACTATCAGACCAGTACTTTTTGAGAAATACATTTTTTGACCAAAAATGGCAAAAATTGCCTTAAAAATGCAAATTTGTATATTTCTGCACAATTTGAACAAATCTGAAATAGATCATCCCTAGAAACATATGTACCAAATATAAAAGCTATCTGACCAGTAGTTTTGAAGAAGAAGATTTTTAAAGATTTTTTTACCAAAAATGACAAAATTGCCTTAAAAATACAAATATGCAAATTTCACCACCATTTGAACAAATCTGATTTAAGTCACCCTAAGCAAACTGCATATCAAATTTCAAAGCAATCGAATGAGCGGTTTCAGAGAAGAAGATTTTTTTATCAAAAACACAAAAAATGCCCCAAAAATACAAATATGCAAATATCACCATGATTTGAACAAACTGAAGTAAGGTCACCCCAAGTGAACTGCATATAAAATTTCAAAGCAATTGGACTTGTGGTTTCAGAGGAGAAGGCAATTGTTGACGGACGACGGACGCCGGACAACGGACGCCGGACGACGGACGCCGACGGATAATCAACCTATTTGATAAGCTCCGCGTCGCTGACAGCGGAGCTAAAAAGTTAAAATGCTCCTTTGTGTGGTCAAGCTATCCACAAGCATCAAATGTGGTACTTCATATAGGAAGGTCTGCCTCTAGAGGGAGGGCATCATTAACAGTGTTTGTTAGTTACTTCCTCCACATAAACTTCGGATTGTACTGTAAACATTGAACATGGCCGACGTCCGATTTCCCTGTCTAAAACTTTCACTCATTTTCGTTCATATGACTCTGAAACTCCAGGAAACGATTGGGAAGAAAGAGTTATCTTGAACAAGTCATTGACAATGACATAGTCCCCACTTGTAATAGGAGTATTAGTCTTGATGGGGCAGGGAAATGTGGTCATTAAGAAGTATCACTGGAGTGTATATGTTGAAATCTATGGGCACATAGGTCTATGTCGATGTTCCCAATTGGAAACACATGAGACATGTCTAAGTTATGGTTCTAAATTGGGAAAAAAAGATCAGACCTCTACTGTATTGGCTAGCCAAGAAATACATATGTGCATAATAATGAGGTACAAGATGTGACATCTTAAGGTCTAATATCCTATCAGAATTGGAGGATATAGAACTTGTGGTTACCGAGTTATGCATATATATGTATAATCAATGTCAAAGGTCATAAGGTCACGTGACATTTTGAAAAAAAATTGTATTGCTAATTAATCCCTATATGCCAAAAATCAGACCTCTAGCTCTATACCCTTGCCCAGAATTAGATGTGTGCATAATTAATGAGGTAAAGCGTGTGTTGTCATAAGGTCTCCCACCCTACTAAATATAAAGGACATAGCACTTATAGTTACGTATTTATCGACATAAACATATATTTCAGGTCAAAGGTCATCGAGGTCACATGACATTTGGTCAAAAAATTTCTATCCTATAGTTATCCCTATATACCAACCAGATATGAACTGAAAATGCTCACGTGTTTCATACAGTTATGTGTAAATTTGAACCTTTGCCACATGTTTGCAACTTCATTGAAAGTATTATGATCAACATAATGAACAATAATCACCGCCGATTAATTCTCAAAGGTCATGAAGTATAAAAATATGTAATTAGCTGAAATAAAAATATTAAACTTCTTTGACTGCTGTCATTGTATCACCATTTTATATAGCAAGTGTAATTATCATTGGCCAAGTCCTTCAAGCCATATATGCCGAGCTGTGAAAGCTCATTACATATGCAAATTGTAAATTAGCTGACATGAAAATGTGAAATGACTTTCGATATTGTTTTAACCAGGTATAATCATCAATGTTGTCATGTTTTGCCAACTTTGATCAAGTAAATCCCAGTATATATCCCTAATAAGCAAAGTTCATTAAATATGTAAATTAGGAACTGACTTAAGTAAAAATGCTTAATGATTGTCAATAATGTTGTATCATGGTATCTGCAATATATGTAGCAAGTTTTGTCAACTTTGGTCAAGTCAATTCAGATATATATCTCTAATTAGGAAAGTTCATTAAACATGCAAATTAGGAATTGGCTGAAGAGCAAATGCTTAATGACTTTCAATAATATTGTATTACAGTGTCTGAAATGAACATAGCAAGTTACATCAATTTTAATCAAGTCAATTCAGATGAATATCCCTAAGTATGAAAATTCATTTAAAATGCAAATTAGGAATTGGCTGAAGTAAAATGTCTTTTGACTTTCAATAATGTTATATCACAGTATCTTTGATGTATATAGCAAGTTTAATTGACTAAAATCAAGTTAAATTGTATTGCTAAGTTATCCTTATATACCAAAAATCAGACCTCTAGCTCTATTGGCTGGCTCAGAATTAGATATGCACATAATTAATTAGGTACAGGATGTGATGTCATAAGGTCTCCAATCATACCAAATATGAAGGGTGTAGCACTTGGGTTTACTTAGTTATGGCCATATATGTATATTTGAGGTTAAAGGTCATCGGGGTCACGTGACATTTTGTCAAAAAAATTGTATTGCTAAGTTATCCCTATATACCAAAAATCAGACCTCTAGCTCTATTGGCTGGCTCAGCATTAGATATGCACATAATTAATGAGGTACAGGATGTGATGTCATAAGGTCTCCCATCATACCAAATATGAAGGGTGTAGCACTTGTGGTTACTTAGTTATGGCCATATATGTATATTTGAGGTCAAAGGTCATTGGGGTCACATGACATTTTGTCAAAAAAATTGTATTGCTAAGTTATACCTATGTACCAAAAATCAGACCTCTAGCTCTATTGGCTGGCTCAGAATTAGATATGCGCATAATTAATAAGGTACAGGATGTGATGTCATAAGGTCTCCCATCATACCAAATATGAAGGGTGTAGCACTTGTGGTTACTTAGTTATGGCCATATATGTATATTTAAGGTCAAAGGTCATGGGGGTCACATGACATTTTGTCAAAAAAATGGTATTGCTAAGTTATCCCTATATACCAAAAATCAGACCTCTAGCTCTATTGGCTGGCTCAGAATTAGATATGCACATAATTAATGAGGTACAATATGTGGCGTCATAAGCTGTCCCATCATACAATATATGAAGGGTGCAGCACTTGTGGTTACTGAGTTATGGACAAATATGTATATTTGAGGTCAAAGGTCACCAAGGTCACATGACATTTTGTCAAAAACATTGTAGTGCTAAAGTTATCCCTATATACCAAAACTCAGACCTCTAGCTCTGTTAACTCGCTCAAAATTAGATATGCACGTAATTAATGAGGTACAATATGTGGCGTCATAAAGTGTCCCATTATACCATAAATGAAGGGTGTAGCACTTGTGGTTACTGAGTTATGAACGAATATGTATATTTGGGGTCAAAGGTCACAGAGGTCATGTGACATTTTGTCAAAAAAATTGTATTGCTAAGTTATACCTATATACGAAAAATCAGACATCTAGCTGTATTGGCTCGCTCACAATTAGATATGCACATAATTAATGAGGTACAATATGTGGCGTCATAAGCTGTCCCATCATACCATATATGAAGGGTGTAGCACCTGTGGTTACTGAGTATTGGAGAAATATATATATATTTGAGGTTAAAGGTCACTGAGGTCATGTGACATTTTGTCAAAATATCTGAGATATCTGCGTGAACGGATGGACTCACAGACGGACATGACCCAATATATAAGCCCCCTGGACTTCATCCGTAGGGACTAAAAACTGTGTCACTGCATTCTTTTTGCAATATTAATACGATGAGAAACTAAATTTTTATTTTTCTTGGCCTTATACATGGGAGTCTATGGACTGCCTTATACATGGGGGTCTATGGACTGCCTTATACATGGGAGTCTAAGGAGACTGCCTTATACATGGGAGTCTATGGAGATGAAAACTAAAAAGTCCTCTAACACGGCCAAATTTGATCGCATTGTGAAACAAATCGACGTGCATCTGTATGGGGTAGGGTACTATCCTTGTGCAAAGTTTGAAAGAAATTGACCTGGGCATGTCTGAGATATCTGGGTGAACGGACGGACGCACGGACGGACATGACCAAACCTATAAGTCCCCCCGGATGGTGTCTGTGGGGACTAAATATTGAGGTACTCGCCGATATTTTGCAAAATTAAATGAGAAAAAATGCTACGAAAATGCCGACAGGCTTACACAATGACCATTTTCAGACTCAGAGGCATATGATCATCTGCAGATTATGCAACAGGCCCATATCACGTAAGGCCATGAGGGGATATCCACGCAACTCAGTACCAAACACTAACGCACACAGAGTGAGCAAACACAAAGTGACTATCCCTGACGTCAGCTCAGTAGTCTGTAATAGATCGTAGTCAACTAAGAAACCTTGGAGTAAGGCTTAACACTGTGGCTATGCCGCTAAGTCCCTTTTGATTTTTTGTCACAGCTCAAAATCGTTCTCCTACACCTCAACCTGAACCATGAACACCCCCACCAGTTTATGATATGACCCATCACAATGGCATGACGTCAACGGATCTTGACAGACGGAAGTAGATCTTGACAGACGGAAGTAGAAGTTGACACCAGCATATTGGTTTTCACAGTGTTTGATCTAGAGTGCGTCATTGCGCATTTTGCGCAAAAAAATCAGCTATGGCGCTATTTTCACAGGCCATGGCGCCATTTCGGGCGCAATATTTCAAGACCGGCGCCTGGTAGTTTGTTTCTGCCAGGCCACTATGTTTTACGCCCATGCTCTACGACAACACGAGGATTTACCGTAACGTGGTATATATTAAATCACGACATTTTGCGACAATGACGTAAGTTGGGATGACGTCTTTGACGGGACCAGAGTTCGCGTTTACGCAAAAATTGTGCGTATTTACGCATTGAAATTGACTCTCTACGCATTTTTTCATCATTATGCGCTTTCTATACGCAAAGGATAACACCAAAAGCACTCCCCACGACTGAGCTTAGGCGACAACCAGACGAAATTTGTTGCAACACATTTCTGTCAATCACTCATTTTGTGTGGAAAGTTTCGGATTTTCTGTGCGTTGTCTGAAAAATCGGCATCGTATTCCACACGTTATCACGTTAGGCACGTTATCATGTCAGCTGTGCCTATGAATTATGTTGCTAATTTTCAGGCGAGCGATAGTTTCTGAAAGTGAGTGATTGACAGAAATGTTGCGACAAATTATATAAATGCCAACAGTGCATGATCATCGCGTCTCGCTGTTCCCAAATTTTGATCGAGCACACATGCAGCATGGCGTCGAAGCAGACAAATCTGTTTTAATTTCTTTCAACTTTGCTCTACGAGTCCGTGAAAAAATGATTCATTGGTAGAGCTCGTCGGAATCCCGATAAATTTTGAACACTGCAGAAGTGTCTGGATGGTAACTGGTCGTTCAGGCACCAAGTCGTTTCGGCCCAAGTCGTTTCAGTCTCTCAATTTCCGGCCCCAAGTCACTTCGGCACCGCAACCCAAGACGTTTCGGCATCTGTGTTTCGATTTTTTTTCTAACTATTTAGTAATTGACTGATCCGTCATATTTGTAGAGTGACCTTTTCGTTCTGACCAGTACTTTATGTGCATTTTTTGTGAATTTTGCCGTGCTGTTTCCTCACCGCTTTTAAACTTTTGCCGTGTCGGCGGCTATTGATATCGATAAACTTGTGTCACAGATTTGAAAATGATATGAAGTTTTTTCTTACGGTCTCTTCCCATGTTCTCACAAAGATTAAGCATGTACGTGAATGTTAGTTGACACTATACTTTTTAGTGCTTTGATTTGCAACATTACGCTCCAGCACTAGTTCCCACAGGTAGCCTTCAGTGATGCCGAAACGTCTTGGGTTGCGGTGCTGAAACGACTTGGGGCCTGAAATTGGAAGGCCGAAACGTCTTTGGCCGAAACGACTTGGTGCCGAAACGTCCAGAAACCGTCCGGATAAGCTGCCATAACTCTAACTTTTGGGTTGCCCGATGTGTTGTGACAGTTGCATGTATACCCTTCGCTGTTACGTTTCAACATTGTTCAAGTTGTTTGTTAAACTGTTTTCATAAATAATGTTACATCGTACAATCCGAATATGAAGTGTAGGTTTATTCAACGGCACATTGTATTTTGCTGTCAGTTTTTTCATCAATAGAGTGCGGCAGTGAAATTACGCACTCAAATCCAGCCATTACGCAATTTTAGGAGACTAATGCGTATGCCGTACGCGAGGAGAAAAAAGTCACCGCAAACACTGGGGACGTGTGTAGAAGGCCATGCGTAGCTATGCCAGCGGTACGATGGTTACTATGCCGTGGCTATATCTGTAAAGCCGTCGGGTTGTCTCCTCACCCACGCCCGACGATGAAGGAGGTACAACGATGGAAGTGTAAGAAACTGACACGCAGACCGATGCTACCGGTTCACAACACAACCGCACCCCGCAGGTGAATACAATTTAGGGAATTTTACCGTTGACTTCGATATGTAAGGCTACCATATGTAAGCTATAGTCTGTAGTACGTTATGATCAAATAGCAAGCAATGCTGATACGGTATAACTATTTTACATGATGGAGTGGCCGGGACTGGTATTCAGTGCATGGTGTCGTGGACGCTAATTTCTGACATTTCTTGGGGTGATCAAAATATCCGAGTGGTAGGGAATGGTTATGTTTGTAAACTGGCAGCGAGTTTCCGAGGACAAGTCACTTGTTTATTTATTCGTTTGGCAGTGATTCGCATACCAGCGTGGTAGCCACGAGGGGTTTCCAGTCGTACAAAAACGGTTTAGATATTTCATATTTCTGTCATCAAACAAATAGAGAAGAGAGTGAGTGTTTTTGTCTCAGTTTAATTTTTCTCTAGTATACGTAAATCTAGTATTTTACAGGTTTGATAATTTATTTTTTTCAACTTATTTACGTGAACCCCCAAATTTTATTTTACTCCTTTACTCTAAACTTGAAATTTTGAAGAAATATAAGATAAAGGACACACTCTCAAATCTAAGTTTATTATTTCTCTGGATACCAAAATCTAGCATTTAACATTTTTAATAGTTTATTTTTTTAATTTATTTACCCCCTCTTTTTATTTTATTCCTTTACTCTTTACTTAAAATTGATTCAGAAATGGTACATGTTAAGGTGAAATTTTTATTAAAATCAGATTTGGCATTTCAGTGTTTACAGCTCAATAAAAAAATCATATTTTCTTCTCTCAGGTGAAGTGGCTGTCACAATGGCACTTGCTGTTCTATGGACATGATGAATGGTAGCTGATGGTACATGTCTGCAATAAAACATATGCATAATCATCAGTATTGAGTTGAGAAAATGGTCAAAATTTGAAACATGGGGCCCGGGGGCACCGACGTCCTTTGTACCTCCTTACTGTTTATTAATTGCCATAAATGTGAAATTTGGCAAAAAGTCAAATTGTTTTGACATAAATGAAAGTTATTTGAACTGGTTGGTTACCGCTCAAGCATAAGTTCGAGTGTGGATTCTAAGTATCAACAACCTTGATATGAACCATTGACTAAAAAAACATTTGCTTGTTACACTCACCACACTTGTACTTAGTATTTGGAGTGTACACCTATCTACAATACAATGATAAAAAGTTTGGACTCTGTAGGTCAACAGTGCACCTTTAATGTATTAGACTAAATAAGCTTACCCCTCAAGTATCGGTATGTATAGGCCAAAAACAATATTTAATTTTGAATTATGTAGTGCAGGGAAGGACATACAATATGGTGAAAAGCAAACTAAATATAAAAACTGAATATACAATTATATGGAAATGTTGTTTTACAGTCATGAGTATCTGGTGTGTGCCGAGAGACAAATATTAAAATTGGACAGTATCATCCTGAACACAGTTTGTCTGACTGGTTGTTTCCTTCTGATTTTCTGACACGGTGATAGGTACAAAATATTATGCTATTCACGATAGTTAGACAACATCGCTTGCATTTTGTTCACAGTAGAACTGAGTTTTACATGTAAGATAACTTTCTCGTAAGCTGTAAATTCTGGCTTCTGGCAGCTCAAACGTCGCAATACTACATTTTTTGATATGATATGGAGTGATTTGCACACATGCAGTGACAGTCGATATATTCATAGTATGAAAGTCTACTGTACATTAAAGCATAGTGATGTTTGACAACTACATGCATGCCAGTGCACGATTTCAAAGTAGCCAGGAGGAAATTCTAATGGTCTTTTAGTGGAAATATATAGGTATTAAACAAACAACATTAGTTATCGTGACCTTGCTAAAGTGCAATCTCGGATCATGTATGATCTGATGATCATGCCAAATTACCATGTCGGATTTAGCCCTGTGTACGATGCTGTGTGTTCCGCTACAGCTATTCGCCCCGCTCACCAAAGCCCTGCAAAGACCCGTACATAGGGTCGGTGACTTCAAATCCATTTTGGGACTTGACGTAAAAAGCCAAATTACTGCCGAAATTCAGCGTTCTTGGGCCCAAGTCGTATCCCTGCCCACCTCAGCTACTCGATCGCTTCCAAAAATGCCAGTCTTTTATTCACTTTTCGTAAATAACCGTCGATGTCGGCAACTCTCTCGCTAGCCCTGTGTACGTATGCAGTGTACGCAGTGCATTCCCTGTGTGCGTTCCTAACACGTACACACAGCATCGTACGCAGGGCTAGCGAGAGAGTTGCCAACATCGACGGTTATAACTCAAAAATGATGTCAAAATCAATGCACAACTGTCGAAATTACCCAAAATAAGCAACAGAAAACTAAAAGTTATCGCTGTGTCGAAAGGACAGTACATCAACATACAAAGACACTAGTTTGTTATGACATGGAGGCCGGAGGTAGAAGGACAGAGCATTCCCTCGCTCTCACCCAGCTATTAGTACGGGCCGCCGGTGGGATTGCCTCGCTATTAAAAGCAATGGATTCGCCGGTACTGGGGAGTACCGAGTACGGAGGCCATCATTCTTCAGTCTATCGAAGGAGCGTTTCGTGCCCAAAAATACATGACAGCAATCAAATATACGCTAAAACCTTTAAAACGTCAAAATTCGCAACTGACCGAGAAACATGATGGCGTCAGTTTGATTTTTCAAGGTCCTTGGAAAACAACGCTAGCTTGTTATGTGCGCATGCGAATATTAAGGGGAGACCCATTTGATTTCGGGGGGGGGGTATGCAGGAAGTGGGTATGGGAACTTTTTTTTGTTAGAGAGACAGCATTTTTTTATTTCTACAGTCAGACCTGCATCAATTTTTTTTTCAAATGGAGTAGCAGTGCAATTTTTCAAATTTAAGCCAGTGTTTCATATATCACAGGATGTTTTTATTTATTCATTTTACATTCCAACAAATGACAAACAAAATGGAAAGTCGATTATATATACAACTTTAAATTATAGAACACTTTTTTGGCAAATCAACTGTGATCAGTACTATACCTGCTTTTCTTTAAAACAGTCAAGTCCTTTTAAGTTCTCAGGGGAGATGTTATCTTTTGTCGTCAGAGAAACAAGGCTCACACATTGTATTTCATTATATTTGTTGTTCCTCAATTTTCATTCAACTTGTAATCTTTCTAACATATTTATATTGAGAGAATAATGTATTGGTTTTAACACTAGTTTATTGACTCCTATCTTGTGTTTTAAATTTTCACGATTTACAGAAGTCAAATAGTCCCATCTAGATATTGCCTATACCATTGAGATATTGCAACAGAAATCCTGAAACATGATTTCTGGGGTCAGAAAAGGGAAGGAAAACATCGAGTGCACCGAGGTGTACAGTAGTGAATGCTTATATCATAAGTGCTGGAAAAAACACACATAAGAATTACTTGTGGTAAAAACATTTGCGTGCCTTTGGCAGCATGCCAGCAAAGAATACATGAGAATGAAGTTTCCAAAATTTTGCTCATTTCAACAGCATTGTGACAATTCCTTTTTTATTTCTGTCTGTTATGAGAATATTTTTTCTCAAGCCATTACAGGCTTAATTTTTTTCTTTTATTTCACCTGGTGACAATTTTTTTTCCTCGAAATCCTCCATACCCCCCCAGAAATCAAGTGGTTCTCCCCTAAGTGAGCCCCTGACCTATACGGGCCAGTGGATTACTTCCTCAGTAGAACTGATATGCCTGCCATGTGTTTATCGCCTACGGAGGCCATCATTCTTCAGTCGATCAAAGGCGCCTTTCGTACCAAAAAATACACGACAGCTGCAAAAGTGCATCACTGTCAACTTCATAACTATAGAACATGTTGAAATACACAGTGAAACGGTCACAATGTAAAAAATGTGCCCATACCGAGAAACAAGATGGCGTCCGTTTCGATTCTTCAACTCAGATTTTGTCCTACAGTTGTGCGCATGCGCAGACGGTAGCTTTAGCGAAAGTGAGGCAAAATCAAGTAAATATAAAATAAAATGGATAAAAATATTTTTTAAAAATAATGTAAGGCATGTATCATTTCTGACGGTATTTCAACTATACGAACACCCATGCCAAACATCACAATAATCAAATCAGTGGTTTTGAGGAAAAAGTGAAAATAGTGGTTTTCAGAAAAAAGCTAAAAAAGTGACTTTAAAATGATTCAATCAAAAAAAGAAAAACGACCGTTTGAGATACATGCCTAAGTGACCACCAGACAAAATTTCAGAAAAAGTTACTGAAGCGTTTCTGAGATACCTGCGTCCACAGCATACGGCCCACTATGTTGGCCGTATTGGGCCGCGCCATCACATTAGTACCTTGTGCCCACAGGGCACAAAGTACTAATAAAAATGGATAAAAATATTGTTTAAAAATAATGTAAGGCATGTATCACCAAATTTTGAACATTTCTGACGGTATTTCAACTATACGAACACCCATGCCAAACATCACAATAATCAAATCAGTGGTTTTGAGGAAAAAGTGAAAATAGTGGTTTTCAGAAAAAAGCTAAAAAAGTGACTTTAAAATGATTCAATCAAAAAAAGAAAAAAGACCGTTTGAGATACATGCCCAAGTGACCACCAGACCAAATTTCAGAAAAAGTTACTGAAGCGTTTCTGAGATACCCGCGTCCACAGCATACGGCCCACTATGTTGGCCATATTGGGCCGCGCCATCACATTAGTACCTTGTGCCCACAGGGCACAAAGTACTAAAAAAAACGAATAAAAGTGTGTTATTAAATGTTGACTCACCTGTACGTCTGTCTTTTTGAAGAGATCCTTCTTGCGGGTGAACTGCCAGTCACTGCAGTAACTTCATATTATTTGATTAAAGGGACAGTAGCTGTCACTTTTAATAGGCTGCTTTCAGTGTTTTATTCTGAGTATCAAAATGGTTTTTGTAATTCTTAAAAAATCAAGTTTGTCAACAAAGTCTGTATATCCACTCTATTTCTAGCAGTGGTATTGTTGACAATTGAATCTAAATTAAATTGTGAACAATAAGGGTTTACTTTACAACTAAAACGTGAATAACTAAAAACGTAGTTGACAAACTGAATGCTAGTGAAATTACTTCAAGCTCAATAGAACACTGCCGTTGTTGGATGACACACAGAAAGAAAAATATCAACAGTTACAGCTACTGCACCTTTTTGTCGATTCCTTTAGCACAGTGGAATCTGTCTATGTAAATGTTGCCTGGCAACCCAATCTGTCCATTATAAGCCTTTTAAAAACAATTAATTGCAATTTTAATTTGATTAATAATTCTGGGGGACCACTTTTTATCTGCTGGTTGGGATCAACAAGGGCCCTCTTTAAAAATTGCAAGGGGCCCAGCATGGCCCCCTTTTTTTGCCAATGGCCCCTTTTTTTCAAGGGAGTGGGCCCACGATGGCCCCTATTTTTGAAGTCTTAGATCAAACACTGGTTTTCAACTCTAATACCTTCTCTGTCTATAAATAGACACGAGAAAGTAAAAATAGCATCATTGACACTTTGCTCACATTTGGTTACATGTGGCAAGCCAGAATGAGTGTATATACAATATTTAATTCATATTTTATTTATATATATGTGATAGGGATTTATATATGAACCAACTTTCAATGCAATCGCACCCGGCATCACTGAGAAATTTACGTGAACGAATGCAGCCATTTTAGACCAGATCAAAAAAAACAAGTCATCGTTGATGACACAGTCCCCACTTGTTAATAATGGGTACTTTGATTACAAGTCCTAAGAGAGGATAGAGTCCTCTTCATTAATTAGGTCTGTGATAAAAATACTTTGATACAGATGGCGCTCAATGGCCAAGAATGAGTTCCATGGTGATGAAAACATAGAACCAATGTAGGCAACCATCCTAAAGTTCATAAAATGAGTCAACTAGGAATTAATCAACAGGATGTTGCAAAACATTTTTGCATACAATTCTAACACTTAACAGATTATCACTGGTACCATATTTCATACAGTTTGATGCAGTATTTACAACACTATGAGATCAACATCTGTATCAAGTTTCATCACATTTGACGTTGTATTAATTTGTGGCTACATCACCCTAATTAGGAAAGTTCATTACTTATGCAATTACAAATTAATTAAAATGACAAAGATAAATGTCTTTTTCAATGTTAAAGCAATGTGAGCTTAACATCAGTTAACATCTGTATAAAGTTTCATGAATTTGATGCAGTACATATTTCGAAACTTCAATAATTGACATGTTACTGCTACATGACGTGAAACAAATTGACGAGCATATGTATGAAATAGGTCAATGTCAACTTTGAATGATACTGGTGGAAATATGTCTGAGTTATGGCTCTGTACATGAAAAAGTCGTAATAAAATGGCTGCCTGGCGGCCATATTGGATCGTATCACAAAAAAAATTGACGTGCATATCTATGACATTGGTCAATGTCCTTGTACCAACTTGCAATAAAATTGGTTGAAACATGTCTGAGTTATGGCTCTGTACATGAAAAAATCGTAATAAAATGGCCGCCAGGTGGCCATATTGGATCGTATCCAAAAACAAATCGACGTGCATCTGTATGACATATGAAGTAATCCTTGTACCAAGTTTGAATGAAATCGCTTCTTGCATCTCTGAGATATCTGTGTGAACGGACGGACGGACGCACACACGCACGCACGCACGCACGCACGCACGGACATGACCAAACCTATAAGTCCCCCCGGACGGTGTCCTTGGGGACTAAAAATCAACGTGCATATGTATAACATATAATGTAATCTATGTACCAAGTTTGAATGGAATTGCTCCTAGCATCACTGAGAAATTTGCATGAACATACGCACCGACATCAAATACAGAAAACAAAATGGCCGCCAGACAGCGATATTGGATTAGATCGTAAAACAAATCAATGTGCATATGTATGGCATAGGTAATAATCCTTGTACCAAGTTTGAACGAAATCGCTATAGGCGTCTCTGAGATATGTGCGTGTACGGACGGACACACGCACAGACGCACGCACGGACATCAAATTGTAAGCAGATTGGCGTAGCAATCTTTCGTCTCGGCCAGCTGATGCTTCAACACCATATCAGTTCGAGGCTAGCGCCTGCCTGTTCCTAAGATCACATTTCGTTTCGAGATACAGTTAGACTTTTTGAAACTACCGTAGGAGCAAATTAATAAAACTCAAAACGTGTAATTGATCGTTTACTCATTGTCTGACCTTTGCGGCCATGCCATGGCGAGCTAGCTGCTGCTGGGGAGTGCAGCGAAGTATCATGATTATCTATACATGAAATACGAAGATTTATTGCTATCGTATTGTTTAGCAAAAGAGGGTATGGCAAATACGCTAACTTTCAAAACTTGTCGATCTCCATTAATTTATGCTGTACAGATTCGACTGCCAGTATCGAAGCAGCATGGCCATGAGTTGACATCACAAAGTATGAGCTGTCTGTAAGCAGTGCTCGCGTGAATAAAAAAAAAAATTGGCATAAAATTTGCATAGCATTGCATTAATTAGCATAAATTAAGTACAACATTCAATTTCGCAGCGACATCCGTTTACACAACCCCCACATCTTTTCCGTCACCTTTGGTTCTGAAAAGGGGGTTTTAGAATCGGAGGAATACGGTAATATATTTAAAGCTAGCTCGTACAAAGAAACAACCACAGTTACCTGTCCCGTTTTTCTTGAGGGTCAGTGGGATAAGTGACTTTGATTGTTCAACACAGTGATATCCATTCACAAGTTTCTTTGTGACCTTGTCTTCGCCCAAGTTTGCCCGAATGTGTTAACACCATAAAATCATGATGAATTTTCAACACCGATTGCAGAGCTATTGGTACATACTTATGACACTACATTGGAGATGGCACCATGATACAGAGTACTGCAGGAAGTCAAAGACTGCCACAAAAGTGCCACTAGCATCAACCATTGGTGCAGGGTGGATCTAACAGCTTTGGCAAACTATATTCACTGTACAATGAAGTCACCATGTGTGCTTGCAGAGCAGAGACCAAAGATTGTTTGACAAGTCTGTGTAATTGGTACTTTATATATACCTTTATAAAGAAACACTGAATTCTTACCCAGTCACAACATGGCTCACCATCGGCTTTGGCACAAATACCTTGGAATATGTTCTTAATGTGAGGCCTGCAAAATACAAAGGAAACTCATATTGCTCATTTTATTCAGTTGCAATTTGTTCCTGGACTGTCAATCAAAGTTACAGTTTTATCAAACCTTGATTACCGTAAAATTCCCAATTGAAGCCGCGGCTTGTATTAGAAACATTTTGAGGGAATGGGATCACACACTGAAGTCCCGGTGCGGCTTCAATTACGTACATTTCCTGTGTTTCGATATTTTTCTCAATGCTCACCAAGCATTGCAGGGGCAATCGCTATTGTTATGCAAATTAGTACCAATGATATTCTGCGTGAATAAATTACCCGCATAAAAAGCCCCTGCCCTAGTGTAACTCCAATATAGAAACGTTAGGAGAGTGTATTTGGTCGTTAAACTTGGTAAAATTCCTTTTAGATAA
This sequence comes from Ptychodera flava, assembly GCF_041260155.1. NCBI lineage: Eukaryota > Metazoa > Hemichordata > Enteropneusta > Ptychoderidae > Ptychodera > Ptychodera flava. Next base: position 339,050 of record NC_091934.1, on the reverse strand, counting down.
TAAGGAAACTATTAAAAGATGTAGAAACAATGGAAAACTGGAGTTCCCTTGACAGCATCGTAAGGAAAATGACACGTTTTTCCAGTACTTTCTTGATTCTCTGACCCTGGCTCACCCCCGTCCCCTAAATAGAATAGTCTCACTAAGGTCGGCCATGTTGACCAGCAAGCATGCATGATGTCTTTGTTTCAAGTGGTTTCAAGGGGTTTTTGGACGCTGAAATTTCACAAAAATGTCACTTCTGTATTCAGAGATTGTACAATCAATTTCTTTGGAAGTGTAAGTCGATTTTGAAAGCGATAGAAGATCAAATGGCGTTGAAAAAAATCGTGCATAAAATTAGCATAAATTAAGCGTCAATGGCAGATGGGTCCCCTTGATTTACAGCCATCTTGTGTTGCCAAACCGGTAGCTCGTACTCGGATAGTGCAATAAAGGCAAGTGAATGGCCTTTGGTAACTTTATTGGCATGTTTTTGTGAACTGTTTTGCGGTCAAATTCTATTTTCTCATGATCAAAAACGGAACGTGTACAAGCTTATACGCACCCACCATGGTCATTCAGCAGCCACAGTACAGTATAGGCAGTTCATTCTGTCAACATGATGCAGGTGGTGTTGTTGTACGTCAGGCATCGGTAAGGGTACGTGGGTATTGAATGAAAACTACGTATTTGAAACATGGTATCTCAATCTCTCAACTATTTTAACTTGTACACAAACACCGTTGCTTCAAAATTGTTGCATCAGGTATTGACTATGGCGGTGTTTACCACACATACAAAAACTTCGGCCGTGTTCATACATACACGCAAACGTGCCGATGCATGGGGCATTGTTTGTACTTTTGTTACTATCAATGACAAAATGCACAATGGTAGTAGTGTTAAAAAGGAACTTTTTATTGTTTAATTTTTCTGTAAGAAAGACACCTGTCAATCATAAGCACAAGTCAATGACGCGACGTAAGCCAGCTGGTGTGAATTTCAGCATGCATTGTTTCATGATGGGCTCAGAGAGAAGGGGTGCGGCTTCTATTATGGTACAATTCAAAAACCCAAAATGGGCAAACAATGAGCCAAGACAATGTTTCAAAGTCAGGGTGCGGCTTCAATTAAAGGTGCGGCCTCAATTGGGAATTTTACGGTAGTATCAGAAAGTCTGTCCAAAAGTGACTGTGCTAACTACATATTCTCCAAATAATAGATAAGAAATTAACTCAATGGTCTAGACATTATTGGTCTGTAACCTTTTCATGTGTAATTTATTCAGTTTCAATCTTGTAAATTATATCTTTCTCTCTTTGCATACTTTCAGCTTCAATGGATAGAACGGTCTTGCTTTTGTATTTCATAAATTCAGACAAAGTGGCACAAAATTGCAAAATCATATACCTCGAGCAACCACCCCCGTGTAATAATTTGCATTATTACACATGCACCACACTTTACTTGCATTAAAGCGTGCATACTACCAGTATTTGCACTACAGTGCAATGCCAAAAAAATACCGTCAAGGACACTATGTGCTCACATGCAGTCTGAATTGGTCCATTCAAGAAATATTTAAACCAGAAAAACAAGAATGACAAAAGCAAATAAGTTCTTAGGTACTGGAGGTCATCTTTAAGAACATATCAACTTCTTTAGCAATGGGACAAGCAGTTCCTAAATACATAAGCAAATGTAAACGAAAAAATAAGTCAGAGAAGGCTTGACAAAAAGAAAAGGTAGGAGAGTGGGGAAAAAAATGCACAAAGGATCTGATAAAAGAGTAATGCTACCTCATCAATCTTCTAGAACCTACCCCCTCCTGAATACCAAATGTTCCACTGCTTGGTATTGACCATGTTTACTTAAAGCCCGGCTCGAAAAGGACCGGTATCAGGATTAGTGCCAAGTTTGGGAGGGCGTTTTGGGGCATGGCTCTGCATGAGTCTGTTGGCAACGGTTGCGATCGTTCGCGTTATCTGCGTAATCTGTTTGCTCTCAAATCACACTCAGGCCTGGGTACGTACAGCCTTCGTTTCCCAGTTCGTTTCAGTTATGACATGGCAATACTCGAAAGAAAAAAGAAAGAAAGAAAAACTAGGAAGGAAAAGGAACACGTCAGGAAAATGGTAGGAAATAGGTAAACGGCGACGTCATGACCGATCGCAAAAAAAAGAGGAAGTTCGCGGAAGGGTCGAGACTTCCTTGAATCTCGTGTATCACGATATCTGTAATAGCGATCGCGGTTAGTTGCTCGGTTGCTTGGCGGCGGAGTGATATTGAAAAATTATCACGAGTTATGTTTATTTTCGGAGCAATTGCAAGTTTTGCTCGAAACGTTTGTTAACCTTCGACTGGAATCAATGACAGTCTGGGTTCCTCTCGTCTTTCTTTCTTCCTCCATGGTTATTGAAGGAATTAAAGTCCAGCTTTTGCCGAAATATTATTACGATGTAGCGCGGAATCAATGAGCTGTCCCCAGACACGCGTATCCTAAAGCGTTTACAAGATTGGGTGATGGCGCTTACTTGCTCGTCTTGAACTGAAAGATTGAATGTTTCAACTCTTCAAATATCTTACAATTTTTGTTAAATTCTGATCACAGAAGTCCTAATGTAACTGGGATAATCGGGATGTCAAAACCTTACTAGTACCAGCCCTCTGAACACAACATGTCATTTCCACGTGTAAAAACACCTGTACATACGGCCGTTTTCGGGGCCAGCATATATATCCAAAACAACTGCTCAGTACCGTCACGTTCGGCCGTAGATTTGGAAGGGGAGAGTTGTTAAAAACATGGATCTCTTCGACTGACGATAATTAAATTGATCATGGAGGCTACCGCCATGTTTTGATGGTTATTTTCGATGCCATTCTCAGTGCAAACTACGGACTCTGCTTACGCGCTTTTCGCTAGAAAACATCGTACTACGGGTAAGCTTACTGACTAGTCCTCTTGCTAACTCACGTCTGAAAATGGTTCACTTTCGTGATTTCATTGCACCATAAACGCTAGCAAAAGAGTTGATGGCAACACAAAGTTTTCATCCTTCGAGCTTTGCTCGCTGATATAACTCTAAGTTTACATATAGTTTATTTACATCGTAATTGTTCTCGTATGCACAGCAAATGTTTGACCAGTTTACGCCTCTGCGCGTCACCGAATGATTGACAATTGTTTGAATCATGGAACGACTGTCTCTTGAGGGCCATTCCCTTTGTTCAGAAAGCGATTTTCCCCCTAATCGTCGTAGTTTTAAAAAAACTTTGTGAAACTTTGCAGATACCTGTATGGCCTAGGTGTTTATGAAACACTCTATGTTCATGGTATGCCAATAATATATGTTTGAGCATCGTTTAGGCCAATTTTCACGGAGCGGTCTACCTAGCTATTGCCAGTTGTCACTCAAGCGCCATTATGAATTTTCAATAAGTTAGGGGCCTTTTATATCCCGCACACCGGATTAAAGAGATACAATGGCCAGATGGCAGGAAATGTATTTACAACCTTAGCGATATTTTTATTAATGCTATGAGTGCTATCATTCAAATGTAAACAACACTTAAGTAGTTTACAGATAGTGAAATGCCTTCCACTGTGGGGGAAATATGTGTTGTCACAGAAAAAAAATATTGTGAGATATTTTGTCCCGCTGACCAAAGGAAAGTCAAACTATAAATACTAACCTTATTCTATGCATGGGAAAAATAAAGGACTCAACAAATCATTCATCTTAACAACTTTTTATAAACACTCGGTAAACACATCAACTGATATTGAATATTAGTGCCTTTTACAGTTATGCTCAACGGAAAGTAGACGATGAGATTAAATGATACCTTACTCAATTACTAATTTACATCAGACACTTTATTTCTAAAACTACACTAGTACCTCACAATATTGCTTGCGAGCGGCAAGTTCTCAAAGACAAGAATAACAAATACCAGACCTAAATGATTCCTTAACATAACAGTCGCTTGCCTGCTTCTCTGCCGACATGAGCGCCTTATCTCTTTCCACTGGTTTATTGCCGTAATCTTATACCACGATACTAATTACACAGCGACAAAAAGACAACTGTAAGTTGGCTGAAGCATGAAGTAACATATATGCCTCTCAAAGAGATATATAAAAGGCAAATAATGAAACATCCTCATCATTCATGAATCAAACGTTTTGTCTGAAAAGCTCTTGCAAAGATATCTTGAGACAGACAATAATTATATGGTTTCTCTGGTTTGGCGAGTAAATCTTGTAGAGGATTATACAAATCTGTAATTGACCCTCATCAATTTTGAGCCATTGAATAACAGATAGACAAAGTCTCATTTGATTGGATATAATAAACACAAAACGTTAAACATCCCAATCAAATGTACTTGGAAGAGTATGCATGAGAATAGTTGCACCACTGTTTGACTGCTAGAAGAGATACACAGAACAATGGACACATAGACAGTGTTTCACATTAATCATCAGTAGCTTAGGTAATTGTAAAGTTGGCGATATGGTACATAGCTAGAGACCCCCATGCGTGATAACATTGCCAAATTAAGTCAGTTTTATCCAAATGTTTTTGTCCACACTTATCTTCACTCTAGCACAAATTACAGAGTGGCAGTTGATTGTAACATTTTCACCATTATGGTTTGGCAAAATACCCATTGTTATCAATCGTAAGTGTGGACCTGTTTTACAAAGAATTAGGGGGGTTAGGTCGAGGCATTTTCATACAAAGAATTAGGGGTAATCTGTTTTAAGGCATTTTAGTGTCAAAGAAAATGAAAATTGGCAAAAGCAGAAGTCATTGATTTTAAAGATTGAAAAATCCAATCTACTTGACACTTACTGAGCAGTGTCTCAACAATGTCGGCCGGTCTACCCCGGCGATGACGTTCATTTCAGCAAGAACTACAGTTGTCTTTTTGTCGCTGTGTAATTAGTATCGTGGTATAAGATTACGGCAATAAACCAGTGGAAAGAGATAAGGCACTCATGTCGGCAGAGAAGCAGGCAAGCGACTGTTATGTTAAGGAATCATTTAGGTCTGGTATTTGTTATTCTTGTCTTTGAGAACTTGCCGCTCGCAAGCAATATTGTGAGGTACTAGTGTAGTTTTAGAAATAAAGTGTCTGATGTAAATTAGTAATTGAGTAAGGTATCATTTAATCTCATCGTCTACTTTCCGTTGAGCATAACTGTAATGAAAATTCTACGGGACTTTTGTTCTTTCCAGTGTGAAAGTGCACTGATAAAGTTGAACTTTTCCATCTCGGGGCCGTCAACGATAAAAGCTGCTTGAGTGTCCAGCCGTTCAGCACCAAGTTGATTTCTGTCATAATGTATGTTTTTTTGCACACTAAATCCCCTTTCACAGTCAGCAGAATGAACTGGCAAAAACAGTGCAATGGCAGCTATTTAGTTTAGCAAACATATCCCTATGATGTTTGTAAATAATCATCATATTTTGACGCAAAATTTCGGTTGCCGGCACGAGCTAAAACTTTTGCCGATCAACCGAAGCATGATGGACGTAAAAAAAAAGTCCATGTTCTCATGTGTGAATTCACCTAGAATAATATACTTATCACATGCACAAGCCAAGAATTCATAACTTTTTGCAAAATAAGAGAACTTTTCCCCAACTATTCCATGTTTCTACCTCTGAACTACTTTTGGAATGATACCATCAATCGGCAGTGGGCAAGTTGTCAATCATTTCCAGACGTAGGTATTAGGTCGGCTGGGCAAGGAATGGAGCAAATGCCTAATGACATCACACAACATATACCTCACGCAAAGTTTACACACAATTTCAAACATAGCAAAGACCTAAAAAATTATCTCAGACAAAGTTGCGTTATTTTTTGAAAACAAAAATCGACTGAATCTCAACGGCACCAACACTAAAACGTCATGCCTGCACATACTTTTTTTGCAATGCAGAACCCACGGTACAATGCTACCAGCTTCAAGTTCGTTGTTTTGAAAATTATTCCTTAGGGATGTACAAGCTTTACATTCTTGTGTTTTTGTAGTTCGGATTATTATTGTTGTAGTCTTTGAAAATATTGATATTGCAAATGACGCCTCCAGCTTCTGCGAATGTGCAACGCAAAACATGTCCAGTACGTCTGTACCACATTCGCTTGTGGTACAATACACAATGGCCGCTGTGTAGTATACATAATGCATACTGCACAGCGGCAATCATGTATGGAATCACAAGTGACTGTGCTTTAAGTACGCCCTCTCACGGGCATTGCTTCCAGATTGCCTCGGTTTCAACTTGCGTCAATCAACGTCCATGGTGAAAAGAACCTGCTGTAAATACGCATGGTACGGCCGGCCAGCCATATGGCTAGCTCCAGGAAAGTTCATAATTTCACATGTGCCCCACTATTGGCGCACACGGCCCAGAAATCTGCAAATAGCCTAAACACTTAATACCTATATGTTTGTCCGCATTTAAATCAGTGTTCATGTACTGTGCATCTGATTACTTTGCACAATTATTTTTGGTACAAAGACAAACAATTGCTGATCAGGCATGCATTTCATCTGTTACAGTGTAGTCACTTACCATGCCTCAGGAGCACCACCAGGCATAAGTGACGGGCCATACCGAGCTCCATCCTCTCCGCCACTGACTCCACTGCCTACATACAATATGCCTTTGTCTTTCAATGTCAAGCAACGTCTCTGTGGCAAAAAAAAATTGGTTTTGTCATTTGAGACTTATTATAAGATAGCTTGAAACTTTTGGACATATTATGTCAACAATTTGTTTGGAATGAAAATATTTGATGTGTCATGTCATTATTCTGTAAAGCAGAATCATGTTTCTGCAATTAAAGCACACAATTACTGGGAAATGAGGAACATGCATACCAAGTTTCAGAGCAATTGGACGTACAGCATTTTTAGAGAAAATTTTTGACCACAAATTGGGAAAATTTCCCCTTCATCTCGTGTCTGAAGCAGCACAAATGACACTCATGATAGTCATGCTGATATGACACAGAAACAGGCAATATTGGGTAACAAGTCATTGACAATGACATAGTCCCCACTTGTTATGGGAGTATTAGTCTTGATGGGGCAGGGAAATGAGGTCATTAAGAAGTATCACTGGAGTGTATATGTTCAGATCTATGGACACATAGGTCTATGTCATTGTTCCCAATTTGAAACAAGAGGCATGTCTAAGTTATGGTTCTAAATCGGGAAAAAAGATCAGACCTCTAGCTGTATTGGCCAGCCAAGAAATACATATGTGCATAATAAATGAGGTACAAGATGTGACATCTTAAGGTCTATTATCCTATCAAAATTGAAGCGTAAAGAACTTGTGGTTACTGAGTTATGCATATATATGCATATTCAAGGTCAAAGGTCATCAAGGTCACGTGACATTTTGAAAAAAAAACATTGTATTGCTAATTAATCCACATATTCAGACATCTAGCTCTATTGGCTTGCCCAGAATTAGATATGGGCATAATTAACGAGGTAAAGCATGTGTTGTCATAAGGTCTCCCATCCTACAAAATATAAAGGACTTAGCACTTGTGGTTACTTATTTATTGACATAATCGTGTATTTTAGGTAAAAGGTTATCGAGGTCACATGACATTTTGTCAAAAAATTTCTATCCTATAGTCTATCCCTATATACCAAAAATCAAACATTTACCTCTATTGGCTTGCTCAAAATTAGATATGCACATAATTAATGAGGTACAATATGTGGCGTCATAAGGTGTCCCATCATACCAAATATGAAGGGTGTAGCACTTGTGGTTACTGAGTTTTGGACAAATATGTATATTTGAGATGAAAGGTCACTGAGGTCACGTGACATTTTGTCAAAAAAATTGTATTGCCAAGTTATGCCTACATACCAACCAGATATGAACTGTAAATGCTCACGTGTTTCATTGTACATGTATATTGCAGTTATGTGTAAATTTGAACCTTTGCCACATGTTTGTAACTTCATTGAAAGTATTATGATCAACATAATGAACAATATTCACCACAGATTAAACTCTATCGGTCATTAAGTATTCAAATACGCAATTAGCTGAAATAGAAATAATTAATTTCTTTGACTGCTGTCACTGTATCACCACTTTATATAGCAAGTGTAATTGCCTTTGGTCAAGTCCTTCAAACTATATATTCCAAACTTTGAAAGCTCATTAGATATACAAACTATTAATTAGCTGACATGAAAACTTAAGTGCGAAATGACTTTCAATATTGGTATAACCTGGTATAATCATCAATATACATAGCATGTTATGCCAACTTTGATCAAATAAATCCAAGTATGTATCCCTAATTAGGAAAGTTCATTAAATATACACATTAGGAATTGGCTGAAGCTAAAATGCTTTATAATGTTAGCCTACAAAATAGTATCTTTAATGTACATAGCAATTTTCATCAATTTTGGTCATGTAAATTCAAATATATATCCCTAAATTCAAAAATTCATTAACCCTTTTCCTGCCAAGTCCATATTTCACCACCAGGCCAAGATGGTTAAAATTAATGAAACACAACGTATTCCATATGATGTATTTTAACATAATACTGTACATTTGAAGGCTGTTGAAAACATAATACTGTAAAGTTGATTTTTTTTGGACAAAAGATGCTATAACATACCAAGCCAAGTGGGTGAAAATACGTCATGTTTTGGCTCAATACCGCTTTTTACTGACTTGGCCGATGGGGAAGTGATACAGTTATTACTGTCTGGCAGGAAAAGGGTTAAATATGCAAATAAGGAATTGGCTAAAGTTCAAATGCTCAGTGACTTTCAATAATGTTCTATCATAGTATCTTTAATGTACATAGCAAGTTTCATCAACTTTGGTCAGGTCAATTCAGATAAATATCCCTGATTATGAAAGTTCATTAAATATGCAGATAAGGAATTGGCTAAAGTTCAAATGCTCAGTGACTTTCAATAATGTTCTATCATAGTATCTTTAATGTACATAGCAAGTTTCATCAACTTTGGTCAGGTCAATTCAGATAAATACCCCTAATTAGGAAAGTTCATAAAATATGCAAATTAGGAATTGGCTGATGTAAAAATGCTGAATGACATTTACTAATGTTTTATCATAGTATTTTTAATGTACATAGCAAGTTTCATCAATTTCGGTCACGTAACTTCAAATTTAAATCATTAATTTCAAAAATTCATTAAATATGCAAATTAGGATTTGGATGAAGTAAAAATGCTTAATGACTTTCAGCAAGGTTAAATCATAGTATCTTCAATATGCATACCAAGTTTCATCAATTTTGATCGAGTAAATTCAGATATATACACCTATTAAATTAGGAAATTTCATTAAACATGCAAATTAGTAGTTATCTTTCACGTCATCCCTTAATATCTTTCAAAGCTGATATATCTTGGTGTGATCAACATTTGTCGCGAATCTCATCAAATTGTGTGCAGTCGTTGTCAATATGTATAAGTTTTTTCTAAAATCATTAATTATGCAAATGAGCAAAAAGTAAGCAAGCCACACCCACCAAAAACTAATCAGTTCTTGCCATTTGCAAACTGAATCTATGTACCAGATTTGATTCTGATCTGATGAGCCATTTTTGAGATATTGAGAACACAGACAGACAGACACACAGACACACAGACAGACAGACATCGCTGCGACATATGCCCGCGTGTGTCAACACGTGAGCAAAAAATCAGACCTCTAGCTCTATTGGCTCGCTCAAAATTAGATATGCACATAATTAATGAGGAACAATATGTGGCATCATAAGGTGTCCCATCATACCAAATATGAAGGGTGTAGCACTTGTGGTTACTGAGTTATGGACACATTAGGGGAAGGCTCCATTAACTTTGATGGTACCTGAAACCCGAGTTGCTGCCTGCCAACTCGGGTGACAAACAGAAGACTTTTAATCCCCAAGGTGTTAATTTTCCATTGTTGCGATTATCTTATCGAGCTGGTGCTATGATAGGAACGTCAGGGCTGTAACGACTCACTCAATACCACGGGCACACACATATGCTTGCACATGGAACTATGTTGACAGGAAAAAGTGAACTGCCCTTTTTTCAATGCAAGTAATCTAGTTCTTTAATTTAGGCCCTAAACTAAGTTTTAGAAATATGGTGAAACAAAATATCGTTCTTCGTTCATTTTCATTCAAGTTTCCTATTTTCGGACGCTTCACTTCAGTAACGCGCATTGATCATATATGCAAATGTGATCAGAACAGCATGGAACATTCTTTCCATGTGGCGAGATTTTTCTTGCACTTGCAAACAACGTAACGAGTGAGTAAGGACTCCAAGAGCTGCGCGTATCCTATGACATTACATCTCGTATAGAGCGAATTTAAGTCAATGAATTGCTAGCCGGATCCGTCTGTAAACAGTATGGCCACTCGTACATATTATAAGAAAGGAGAAACAGTAGAGGCAGTTAACGAGGCCGGTCAGCGGACGGCACAATTTTCAGTGATTTAATTCACGCATAGACCCTCGAGAAAAACGTTTTGTTCGAGAGTCTATGATTCACGGTATTAATTTCACAATAAAACAAATTCGCGAGCTTACCATTGATTTTTGGTGATGTTGAATATAATTGAAAAAGAGAGCTAAATTCCAGTGTTCATGTTTGATAAAATTCCAAATTGACGACACCCAACGTCAACCTGTACGACACCGTATGTGTACAACACACCTGCAGTCGATTCGTCGATTGTGACACAGTAAGCTTACACATAATGCAATATCGGTCGACCCACAGACCCTCCATCCATGCATTTCTGCAGTTGTCTTTCCTATTCTGCTCAGTTAACATACATGATTTCACAGAATATTACACAGAAAACATATTTTATCATATTTGGAGGCACTGAATACTAGCATTGCAAGAGAAAGCGACGACAAATTTTCCGGTTTGATTCCAGCCGTTGCTTGTGCTACGTCAACACACTCGCAGCGATCAACCCCAGAAATTATCGCACACTAATCACCATATACGATTGGAAAAGGATCACGAAAAACAAACACCGGTTTCAAGATATGAAGATTTCTGTCTTCGTGTCGTAGATAGACGCAGAGAACACTTAATAGAGCCAAAAACAGCGAAAATTCGAGAAAAGCGTACACACAATGGGGGACTGTGGCATGCAGGACAAACCCAAGCTACGCATTATCACGTGACTGCCCCTCGTATCGCGGTTTGGCTGTGCGGTCCAGGTGATTGACACCTTTTACAATAGGCGTTTCCAGACCGGTGGATAGAGGGACTGTGGTCGACCAGAAATTTGACACTGTGATCGACGTAGCGTTTCAAAAGTACGAAAAATGAGACCAAGTAATTGTTTGTTTATTTAGATTTGATCTAAAACCTCCCAAAACCAACAGACAAAGTCCTTAGTATACTCTTACGCAGAAAATCAACGTTTTCAAGCGTAGACTCCCGCGTAGACTTTCCCTTCCGCTTAAACCACGGCCCCTCCACAAAACGCGATGTAGATCTATGATCGACTATGGGTGGATTGACATGGCGTTTCAAAAGTATGAAAAATGAGACTCAGTAACTTTTGGTTGCTTTACATTTGATCAAAAACCTACCCATCAGACAAGGCCCAACTCTTACGCAGAAAACAAAAGCTCTGGAGCGTCTACTTTCTCTTCCGCGTTTGAGACTTTCTTCTCTTTCTCGTTTGAGAGAAACAAACGTCGGCTTTATTCGGAAATGGTCGGCTATTCGTGGGCGTAACGTCAGTCCAATGGTAAGCTGCACCCGATGTGAACGTCGGAATAATTCGGGCTGTAGTCGGGAAAGCAAGGATGACCTCGAGAGCGATTCCCAGTACAGTACACGTTCGCAGATCGCGGTACTACAGGCTAATACGAGATAGCAACAAGTTCACCGCGTAAATTGCTAGATTACATATAGCCACATAGGCACTTCTGAAATGTTATCTCCGTCTTGCAAGACAACAAATATCAAAATATTATTATCAAAACCAGAATTTCGGGGCTAGAGAGCGAAACATTGCTGAAAAGTAGCCGGCCAAAATACGGAAGTAGCCAGTCAATTTGGCCGGCATCCGGCTAAAAATGAACATGCGGATTCAAACAGAGAGGCTTGTTGCGATAGACAAGTAGCCTTTGGCTTTTGACCAGAAAAATAAGTGAGTGTTCATTGATAATTCAAAGACTGGATCCGTTGACACCAAAGTTTGCTCCTGACTTTCATAGCATTGCATGCACCTTTCCGCAATGTGAGTCTGAACTGAAATTGAAAGAGTACGTTTTAGTAAAAGTCCTGTTTTGTTGTGCTGAAGTCCTGTTTTGTTGTGCTGATTTTCGCTACCGTACTTTCTTTCATAGGGGTATAAACATTCATACAAAAATAGCTTTTCGTATGCAAAATCAGCGTACGTTAATTAACTGCTAGTATTGTTTAAACAGCATTTTATTTGAAAGGGATTCTATAGTACACTCGTTTTTGTAAACTCTTCATGCAATTTTATGAACTAAATGATGACCTCAAAGTAACAGCAAGTGCTGGACGGCACTTTTAACGCTGGTTGGAAATCCTGAGTGCCGGACAGGGGGGCCATCATCAAGTCAGGCGCCGACTGGCATTGGCCATGCTAAAAGTAGTTCCGGCAGTGCTAATGTTTTGTTTACACTAAAAGATAATCTGTTCGCATATGTTGACATAGAGATTAATCCTCTGATAACCAACTCGGGTTACTCGGGTACATCCAAGTTAATGGAGCGTTCCCCTCATGAAATATGTATATTTGAGGTCAAAGGTCAACGAGGTCACGTGACATTTTGTCAAAAAAATTGTATTGCTAAGTTATCCCTACATACCAAAAATCAGACCTCTGGCTCTATTGGCTCGCTGAAAATTAGATATGCACATAATTAATAAAGAACAATATGTGGCGTCATAAGGTGTCCTATCATACCAAATATGAAGGGTTTGCATTAGTGATTACTGAGTTATAGACAAATATGTATATTTGAGGTGAAAGGTCACCAAGGTCACATGACATTTTCTCAAAAAAATTGTATTGCCAAGTTATCCATATATACCAAAAATCAGACCTCTAGCTCTATTGGCTTGCTCAGAATTAGATATGCACATAATTAATGAGGTACAATATGTGGTGTCATAGGGTGTCCCATCATACCATATATGAAAGGTTTAGCACTTGTGGTTACTGAGTTATTGACAAATATGTATATTTGAGGTCAAAGGTCACCAAGGTCACGTGACATTTTGTCAAAGTGTCTGAGATATCTGCGTGAATGGATGGACTCACATGGATGGACTCACGGACTGACATGACCCAATCTATGAGCCCCCTGGACTTTATCTGTGGGGACTAAAAACTGTGTCACTGCATCCTTTTTGCAATATGAATACGATGAGAAACTAAATTTTTATTTTTCTTGGCCTTATACACGGGAGTCTATGGACTGCCTAATACATGGAAGTCTATGGACTGCCTTATACATGGGAGTCTATGGACTTCCTTATACATGGGAGTCTATGGACTGCCTTATACATGGGAGTCTATGGACTGCCTTATACATGGGAGTCTATGGAGGTGAAAACTAAACGTCAGATAATTCTCTAATGCATAATAGCCTCGATGTTGTGATATTCACATGTTATCATCATTGGAAATTGAAAGAAGAACTTTGATCGAAAATCTCGACCTCAAGACAGCAAAATTTTGGATGAGCTGCTGCTACATGTATCTGATGATAAAATTTAGTGTATATTTAGTAAGATTCGAAGGTTTTATGAAATTTTGCTGAGCGGTTTCGATGGAAATTGATCGAAAAGTACGTTGAGCGCGATCGGGAAGTAGCGCGAGTGTCACTATCGACATTTCCGCTGCAAAAATTTTAGCCCACAGGCCTTTGTTTGCCGTGTTGGCTGTCGACATAGCTGCAATAATTGTGGTGTACTGGTCTTTGTTTGCTGTGTTGCTGGCTATTCAGACACTAGCCGGGGCTGAATAGCCAACACGATAAACAAAGGCCAGTGGGCTACAATTATTGCAACTACAAACATTGTGACTTGTGTGAGGCCAGTGTGTACACTGTTGCGTACTGCATAGACAGTTTGGATGAGTGTATATTCGCGTAAAAAACAAAGTATTTACTCATAGTTTTGGAAAGTTTGAAATCACTGTGATTCAGGATTTACTGTAGAAGATGCTTTGGGACTGGTAAATTTTCGTAAACTGAACAAAATATAAGTTTTTTAATGTTAAAAAATGCAAACAAAAATTTAGTGGTAGAGTGCATACATCGCACACCATGAGTGGTTTTTATGGGTTAGTCTGGCACCAATGATTGTAGTTACCCATTTAGCTGACATATTGCTAATTAAGGAAACTTGCAATGAGTAAATCTTTTTGAAAAGTAATAATTTGCATAAATTAGCATACCTGAAAGGATGATCAGGGAAACTACATAGGATATGGTAAGACATCATTTTAAATGATTCCATTGAATTCAGCATGTTTGAAAACCTACAAATTGAAAATGCTATGTCTCTATGTGGAAGAATAATCGAGATATTTAATTTTTGCATATTTAATTAGGTGGACTTAGTTTTTCTGTGAACGTACGGTTTGTATGGTCGGTGAAATTACATAATATTCAAATTTTGACCGTATATAATTTGTAGTTGAATAAGTTTTTTCAGAGTGAATGGCCAGAATTGGTTTCAAAAGGAATATTGCAACAGGTTTTAAGCTTTCATCAAAGTTATTAATATATTATTTCTGATATATTGACATCAAAACTTCATTAAAAATTAAAAACGCTAAAAACTTTTAATGAACAGCACAAAAAAATATGAAAATTTATGACATTAAACTACTCATCCAATCTTGATCATTCAAGGCTTGTTTTGTTCCTCTCACTGAGATCTTTAGACTGAAGTACGGTACATTCTAATTCTCTATTCCTAATATTAAACAAGCGACCTAGCGGCCGATATAGCTCCGCTGTGTTTATGTAGAGAATAACTATTTTTGACACATGTTGATGAAGGTGAAAATCTTTGATAGTTCAATGCAGTGGCCAGAAAAAAGTGGCTAAAATAAGCTGCAAAAATACACAATTGAAGATTTCATCATACTTTGAATATATCACATCGGATCATCCCCAAGAACATGTCAACCAAAGCTATCTGATTAGTAGTTTTTTGAGAATAAAATTTTCTGACCGAAAATGGCAACAATTGCCCCCAAAAACAAAAATTGCAGATTTCATCATAATTTCAAAAGATCAAATTTAGTTCATCTATAGAAACCTGTATACCAAATTGCAATGCTGTTAGACCAGTACTTTTTGAGAAACGCATATTTTGACCAAAAATGGGAAAAATTGCCCCCAAAATTCAAAATTGCAGATTTCATCATTATTTCAAAAAATATCATTTAGTTCATCTATGGAAACCTGTATACCAAATTTCAAAGCTATCAGATGAGTAGTTTTGGAAATACACATTTTTTGACCTAAAATGGCAAAAATTGCCCCCAAAATACAAAATTACAGATTTCTGCAGAAATTCAATATATATTACTTAGCTCATCTGTAGAAACCTGTATACCAAATTTCAAAGCTATCAGACCAGTACTTTTTGAGAAACACATTTTTTGACCAAAAAGGGCAAAAATGGCCCAAAAATTACAAAATTGCAGATTTCATCATAATTTCAATAAATATCATTTAGTTCATCTGTAGGAACCTGTATACCAAATTTCAAAGCTATCAGACGAGTAGTTTTGGAAATACACATTTTTTGACCTAAAATGGCAAAAATTGCCCCCAAAATACAAAATTACAGATTTCTGCAGAAATTCAATATATATTACTTAGCTCATCTGTAGAAACCTGTGTACCAAATTTCAAAGATATCAGACCAGTACTTTTTGAGAAACGCATTTTTTGACCAAAATGGAAAAAATTGCCAAAAAATTAAAAAATATCAGATTTCATCATAATTTCAATATATATCATTTAGTTCATCTGTAGGAACCTGTATACCAAATTTCAAAGCTATCAGATAAGTAGTTTTTGAAATACACATCGTTTGACCAAAAATGGGAAAAATTGCCCCAAAAATACAAAATTACAGATTTCATCAGAAATTCAATATATATTACTTAGCTAATCTATAGAAACCTGTATACCAAATTTCAAAACTATCAGACCAGTACTTTTTGAGAAATACATTTTTTGACCAAAAATGACAAAAATTGCCTTAAAAATGCAAATTTGCATATTCCTGCACAATTTGGACAAATCTGAAATAGATCATCCCTAGGGACATATGTACCAAATATCAAAGCGATCTGACTGGTATTTTTGAAGGGGAAGATTTTTTAAGATTTTTTTACCAAAAATGACAAAAATTGCCTTAAAAATACAAATATGCAAATTTCACCACGATTTGGACAAATCTGACTAAAGTCACCCTAAGTAAACTACTTATTAAATTTCAAAGCAATCGGACAAGCGGTTTCACAGAAGAAGATTTTTTTACCAAAAACACCAAAAAATGCCCCAAAAATACATATATGCAAATTTCACCACAATTTGAACAAACTGAAGTAAGGTCACCCCAGGTGAACTGCATATAAAATTTCAAAGCAATTGGACTTGTGGTTTCAGAGGAGAAGGCAATTGTTGCTGGACGACGACGGACGATGGACGACAACGGACGACGACGGAAAATCAACCTATTTGATAAGCTCCGCGTCGCTGACAGCGGAGCTAAAAATGGCCTGACATGGCTACTCTAAATATAACACAAGGACCAACATAATGTACCCAATGTATAATCAGAATATGAATATGATGATCTCTTACCCTCCTGGAGTATATTTTTTCCCCAAAGATTTCGAATAGTACACAATATTTAATGCTTCTTTGATTGAAACTTCAATACTGCAGCGTGTTCATTTTTAGCCGGATGCCAGCCAAATTGTCCGGCTACTTCTGTATTTTGGCTGGCTACTTTTCAGCACTGTTTCACTCTCTAGCCCCCAAAATTCTGGTTTTGATAACAATATTTGATTTTTTGGTGGTCTTGCAAGCCGGAAATAATATTTCAGAAGTGCCGATGTGGCTATATGTAGTCTAGCAATTTATGCGATGAACTTGTTGCTATCACTGTAGTACCGTGATCTTGCAAGCCGGAAATAATATTTTAGAAGTGCCGATGTGGCTATATGTAGTCTAGCAATTTATGCGATGAACTTGTTGCTATCACTGTAGTATCGTGATCAGCAAACGTCTTGTACTATATACTGGGAATCGCTCTCGAGGTCAACCCTGCTTTCCTGATCACAGCCCGAATCATTCAGACATTCACATAGGGTATAGCCGAACATTGGACTAACACACAATTACATTATGCCCATGAATAGCCAACCATTTCTGAATGAAGCCGCTCAAACGGTTTGGTTTCGCTCAAACGTAGAAGAGAAAGTCGACGCTTGAGATCTTTTGTTTTCTGCGTAAGAATAGGGCCTTGTTTGATGGGTTTGGTAGGTTTTTTTATCAAATCTAAAGCGACCAAAAGTTACTGAGTCTCATTTTTCATACTTTTGAAACGCCATGTCAATCCATCCATGGTCGATCATTCAACTCAAGTCGATCGACATCGCGTTTTGTGGAGAGGCCGTGGTTGTGTGCATCTGCCATCGTGGAAGAGAAAGTCGACGCTTGAAAACTTTGATTTTTTGCGTACGAGTAGGACTTTGTCTGTCGGTTTTTGGAGGTTTTAGATCAAATCTAAATAAACAAAAATAGTGACAACATCACTGTTCGCTCCCATATAGTTATCAAAACAAGTCAACAATTGTATGAAACATGGACATACATATACAGACAGACTGACATACACAGACTGGCACAGAGTGATGACATTGACCCCAAGTGTGCCTTGGCCCATGGAGAGTGATAAAGATATAACAAACAGCTAAATGTAATGATAAAATAGTTAAGTATAGGCCTATACAGGCACTGAGAGTGAATATGTTACAGCAATTTGATTAGTTTCTTTTCCTTTTCTACTTCTGTGATAATCTTTAAGACAATCAATCTGCAGGCAGTATAAGTATTGACAAATATTACAAGCACACAGTAAAGTGTTCTGATTTTTCATTAACAATATTTGACATAGACTGAAATACATAACATGCAACCAATGTTTACACTTTGCCCATACACCAGATACATGGAGAAATTTCAACATACAATCATCAACTCAGAAACTCTACAGGGAAAAGTAAACATTGTTTTCTTCCAGAACAGCTGGTGCATCCACATCTGGAACAACTTACAAACTTAACCAATTACACAAGGATGATGACACAAGAGATAAAGTTAAACTGTGGTGAACTTGACTATTCCTTTCAAATCCTTACCTAACTTGACATCTTAAACTAAAATACACTGCATGGTTAATTGCGCAAAAAAATACATCGGGGTCGACCATTTGATAAGGGGTGGTGTCTGGAAGATCGATGAGGTACATTATCTTTTTTATCCGATCCATTGTACATTCTTTTTTCCCAATCTCCCACCTTTTCTTTCTGTCAAACCTTCTCTGGCTGAATTTTTTATTGGCATTTGTTTGGAATTTTTTCAAAATCTGCCAGGATTTTTTTACCGCATTTCAACACCAAATACAGTTTACCATATCAAATGCTTACTAAATCACCACATTATATACTCTTAGTGCCAGTAGGTATAAAATTACCAAAAAAAATCTTAAAAATACAAAATGAAAGATATCCCAGTAAAACTGACAGTTTCGCAAAGTTGTCCCAAAAATTCAAATTCCAGATTTCAACTTAATTTCAATATATCTTATTAACAAAAACCCTAAGAACCGGTTTACTAAATATCAAAGCAATCAGACTGGTAAATTTTGAGAAACAAATTTTTTGACCAAAAATGAGAAAAATTGCCCCCCAAAATACAAAATTGCAGATTTCATCCTAATTTTGAATATATCTAATTTTAACATAAACCCTAGGAACCTGTACACTAGATATCAAAGCTACCAGATCAGAAGTTTTAGGAGAAAAATTTTTTGACCAAAAAGGCAAAAATTGCCCCCAAAATAAAAAAAATAGCGCCAATGGCACTTGATCACAACTGGCACATTGTGAAACTACTCTATCTCTGGGTACACCTGTACATGAAATACTGAATGAGTAGGTGCTGCGGGTTTGGAGTTTGTCAGTAAATGCACACAGAAAAGAAAGTCCCGACATAGCGAATTCCAGCCATTTTCAAACCACACTGTTTGTCAGTGGGGTAAGCAATATTCGCAAAAATCACATTTCCAGGCCAATAGACTATGTTTTACGAAATCACACGTCCTTATTACAAAATAAAACGATCTTTGTCTTTAAATCAATGCGCCAGTAAACAGGTCCAGCAGCGGGTTATGTCATCAAGTCTGTAATGTTAAGGGTCATAACAAATGTGAGAGATCTAAACCATTAAATATGTTGTTTTTTATCAATTTTATTACCAAAAGCGCATGAAAATCTCTGATACTTTGAATCAGCCATCCTGCATATTTGTAACATTCATCAAAACCTCATTTCTGTTCCACAACTCATTAAATAGTCCACAATGCAGGATTGGTGTACATTCCAAAACTACATATATGAAAGACCCCTAAAATCAATTAGTTAAAGGGGGGGGTTAGAAATTTCCCAAAACTATCTAACTGCTGCTCCGTTTGGCTCCATTTTCGGAATCGGAACCTTGGAATTAGTCTGAATATCTCTACCAAATATCAATGCAGTCTGTTCAGCGGTTTTTGACTTTTTGTCGTTTACGGAAAATGGACACTGTCCACCACCGTTTGAAGCTAACCCTATATCATAACTTCCAGATGTGATAGTGACCTATGGTCATTATGTTAAAAATACCGCCAATGGCGCTTGGACATTATGACCGCCTAGTATTACCAGCATTTATCAACAACCACACTCACTGTGAATTAGACAGACCACAAAGTCAATGAGCAACATATAGCTGAAAGACTATTTTTCACATCGCGATTTTAAGCTCATTTTTATGAGAAAAGAGACATGTATATGTATATGGAGAAAAAGCAGAAGACATATTTGTAAATTGTTTGTTAAGTGACAATCATATATGCATCTCTTGAAATTTTGTGGTTATAAGGTATAACAGTAGTGTAAGAATAGTGAGGTATAAATAAGTTAGTAAAGCTAAGTTGACAGTAATTAAGATTACAAAATTATACACTAATAGTCCGGCAGCCAAATCCACTTTTTGCCCTGAACCTTGTGTTAGGGTCTTAAGTTTTTTTTAAACCGGATTTTGCTAGTCAAGATAACCAAAGTGAAAAAAATAGTTACTGGATCTCTGTCAGTATTGAGCAATTTTAGATAATTAGCATAAACAAAATGGCCGCCAAATTATCACAAATTACCATTGGAAGCAGTAGAAGTAGGCTTTATATTGTTAAAGTCTGCTAGTAAAAGCACATTGTGCTGTTTTGTGTCTATGGTCACAACTATTGTCTTACGAATTCTGACCTACTGTCAGTGGATTACGGATTGGTATGATTGCGATTATTCTATTAGTGCTTCAATTAAACAAGCGACCTAGCGGCCTATATAGCTCCGCTGTGTTTATGTAGAGAATAACTATTTTTTACACATGTTGATTAGGAAGGTGGAAATCTTTGATAGCTTAATGCAGAGGCAAGAAAAAAGTGGCTAAAATAAGCTGCAAAAATACACAATTGAAGATTTCATCATACTTTGAATATATCACATCGGATCATCCCTAAGAACATGTCAACCAAAGCTATCTGATGAGTAGTTTTTTGAGAATAAAATTTTCTGACCAAAGATGGCAACAATTGCCCCGAAAAATGAAATTGCAGATTTCATCATAATTTCAAGAGATCAAATTTAGTTCATAACTTCACATATAGAAACCTGTATACCAAATTTCAAAGCTGTTAGACCAGTACTTTTTTTGAGAAACACATTTTTTGACCAAAAATGGGAAAAATTGCCCCAAAAATTCAAAATTGCAGATTTCATCATTATTTTTTAATAAACATCATTTAGTTCAATTATAGAGACCTGTATACCAAATTTCAAAGCTATCAAATGACTAGTTTTGGAAATACACGTTTTGACCAAAAATGGCAAAAATTGCCCCAAAATACAAAATTACAGATTTCATCAGAAATTCATTATATATTACTGAACTCATCTGTAGAAACCTGTATACCAAATTTCAAAGCTATCAGACCACTAATTTTTGAGAAATACATTTTTTGACCAAAAATGGCAAAAATTGCCCCAAAATTACAAATTTGCAGATTTCATCATAATGTCAACAAATGTCATTAAGGTGATCTGTAAAAACCTGTATACCAAATTGCAAAGCTATCAGATGAGTAGTTTTGGAAATACACATTTTTGGACCAAAAATGGCAAAAATTGCCCCAAAAATACAAAATTGCAGATTTCATCACAATTTCAATAAATATCATGTAGTTTATCTGTAGGAACCTGTATACCAAATTTCAAAGCTATCAGATAAATAGTTTTGGAAATACACATTTTTTGACCAAAAATGGCGAAAATTGCCCCAAAAATACAAAATTTCAGATTTCATCAGAAATTCAATATATATTACTCAGTTCATCTATAGAAACCTGTATACCAAATTTCAAAACTATTAGACCAGTACTTTTTGAGAAATACATTTTTTGACCAAAAATGGCAAAAATTGCCTTAAAAATGCAAATTTGCATATTTCTGCACAATTTGAACAAATCTGAAATAGATCATCCCTAGGGACATATGTACCAAATATCAAAGCTATCTGACCAGTAGTTTTGAAGAAGAAGATTTTTAAAGATTTTTTTACCAAAAATGACAAAAATTGCCTTAAAAATACAAATATGCAAATTTCACCACGATTTGAACAAATCTGACTGAAGTCACCCTAAGTAAACTGCATATCAAATTTCAAAGCAATCGGACAAGCGGTTTCAGAGAAGAAGATTTTTTTACCAAAAACACCAAAAATTGCCCCAAAAATACAAATATGCAAATATCACCACGACTTGAACAAACTTAAGTGTGGTCACCCTAAGTGAACTGCATATAAAATTTCAAAGCAATTGGACTTGCAGTTTCAGAGGAGAAGGCAATTGTTGACGGACGACGACGGAAAATCAACCTATTTGATAAGCTCCGCGTCGCTGACAGCGGAGCTAAAAAAGGTTAGTAATCATAGACGAATAAATTTAAATACTAATTTGCATAATTTAACACAAAATTATCACAAATTACCATTGGAAGCAGTAGAAGTAGGCTTTATATTGTTAAAGTCTGCTAGTAAAAGCACATTTCTATTGGTGCTTCAACTAAAAAAAGGTTAGTAATCATATATGAATAACTTTAAATACTAATTTGCATAAATTAACACATAACCATATTTTATAGGAAAGCTTGAACTGTACCAAAGTAGATTATAAACAATGCTACAATGAATGCTAAATTAATTGGTGCGGCAAAGGGGAAGGCAGCTCCACACACCATACTATTTTTGCGGATATTCTTTGTGTTCCTTTGTAACTCGTAATATGTTTAATATTTTCGTCTTCTATAATTTTAGACGCAGTGTTGGGATACTATGGCGAAACAAAAAGTCTACAACGAGGTAAAAGTAGGCTCCGTGTTTCATACAGCCCTCTCAACATTATACACGTGCCCGAACACAAAAATAACCGGTCCAATAACTGGCAAACGAAATTACCACAACAGTCTTACAAGGAATACAATCTCTTACAGAAAGAGACCAAATACAACAAGCAAAAAAGCTCCTCGGACGTTTCGAAGAAGAAGTCAAATAACAACTTACACATAAACTCAAAATATAGTTGTTACGTACAAAAAACTACTTCCCCAAACCAAACCAAAGGGCTCTTTTTCAGGGCCACCAAATTTTTCAGCCAAAAAACTTCCATTGAAATACGATGGCTAGGCCATCATATTTAAAATACACACAGAGAAAATCTGTATCAAGTTTCATCAAATTTGACGTTGTATTTGTGGATATATCACTCTAATTAGGAAAGTTCATTACATATGCAATTACAAATTAATTAAAATGACACTGATAAATGTCTTTTTCACTGTTAAAGGGGAAGTTCACCAAGGATGATTTTTACATATGTGCTAGTTTTGTGGTCACTTACCCTGGAAAAGCTATTTTCGCCATTTATAACTTGCACGATTTTTACAAAAACCGATAGAAATAGTACAGGAAGTTGCCCATGTAATTTGAATCATGGGAAAAAAGCGCCAAGCTTGGAGCTTGCATCATGTGATATGGAAGGCACCATTTTCCCATGGGTATGGCATTGTCCACTCACGCATGCTTAAACCAGGCTGTGCGTATTTACATAACTTTTGTTTATACTGAGTATCCTTGCATAAACGGTGAATCACTTATAATAAACTGTCCACTGTCAGATTTTGTGTTGCTGTTTACTACTGTATTACTGTGAGTGGACAATGTGGGGGCCATACCCATCCGAAGATGGTCCCTTCCATATCACATGATGCAAGCTCCAAGCTTGGGGCTTTTTTCCCATGATTCAAATTACATGGGCATTTTCCTGTACTATTTTTATCATTTTCGTAGAAAATCGGGCGAGTTATAAATGGTTGAAAATAGCTTTTCTGGGGTAAATGACCACAGAGCTACCACATATGTAAAAATCATCCTTGGTGAACTTCCCCTTTAAAGCAATGTGAGCTTAACATTTGTACAAAGTTTCATGAAATTTGATGCAGTATTTCTGACATATCAACCTAATTATGAAACTTCAATAATTGACATGATACTGCTACATGACGTGAAACAACTGACGAGCATGTATGAAATAGGTCAATGTCCTTGTACCAACTTTGAATGATACTGGTGGACATACCGGTATGTCTGAGTTATGGCTCAGTACATGAGAAAATCGTAACAAATTTGCCGCCACGCAGTGATATTTGATCTTACTGTTTTAAAAATCAACACGTATATGTATTACATAAGTCAATGTCCAGGTACAAACTTTGAATAAAATCAGTTGAGACTTGCTAGAGTTATGGCTCTCGACATGAAAAAACCATAACAAAATTGCTACCATGTGGCCATATCAGACCATATCGAGAAACAAATCGATGTACTTATGTATACTATAAGTAAATGTCCTTGTACCAACTTTGAATAAATTTGCTTGATACATGTCTGAGTTATTGTTCAGGACATGGAAAGTCGTAAAAAAAATGGCCACAAGGCGGCCATATTGGATCGTATCACAAAACAATTCAATGTGCATATGTATGACATAGGTCAATGTCGTTGTACCAACTTTGAATAAAATCAGTTGAGATATGCCTGAATTATGGCTTTGTACACGAAAAAATCATAACAAAATGGCCGCCTGGCGGCCATATTGGATCATATCACAAAACAAATCGACACGCATATATATGACATAGGTCAATGTCCTTGTACCAAGTTTGAATAAAATCGGTTGAGATATGCCTGAGTTATGGCACTGTACATGAAAAAATCGAAACAAAATGGCCGCCTGGCGGCCATATTGGATCGTATCACAAAACAAATCAATGTGCATATGTATGACATTGGTCATTGTCCTCGTACCAACTTTGAATAAAATCGGTTGAAACATGCCTGAGTTATGGCTCTGTACATGAAAAAATCATAATAAAATGGCCGCCTGGCGGCCATATTGGATCATATCACAAAACAAATTGACATGCATATCTATGACATTGGTCAATGTCCTTGTACCAACTTTGAATAAAATCGGTTGAAACATGTCTGAGTTATGGCTCCGTACATGAAAAAATTGTAATAAAATGGCTGCCTGGCGGCCATATTGGATCGTATCACAAAACAAATCAATGTGCATATGTATGACATTGGTCATTGTCCTTGTATCAACTTTGAATAAAATTGGTTGAAACATGCCTGAGTTATGGCTCTGTACATGAAAAAATTGTAATAAAATGGCCGCCTGGCGGCCATATTGGATCGTATCACAAAATAAATCGATGTGCATCTGTAGGTCATAGTGCTATGCCTTTGTGCCAAGTTTGAACAAAATTGGTTTGGCAGTGTCTGAGAAACTGTTGATGACGGACGGACGGACGGACGGACGGACGGACGGACACACGGACGGGACCCAATCTATAAGTCCCCGCCGGACTTCGTCCGCGGGGACTAAAAACAGGGGAAATGGAATAGCAATATCAAATTAAACAGATTACATTGAAGAAAGTCACAGACTTTTAAGCCAAAAGAGATTACGATACAAAAGTGCAAAAGTGCACAACCAGAAAACTACACGGACATGTACTAAAATAAACAAATAGACAAATGATACGTTCAAATATCATGATCCCTTGAATAAACATAATATGCACACCAACGCAGAATCCAAATTCAAAAAGTCAACAGCATCAGCAAATTCATTTGTCATCACGGTCCAAATTATTTATGGCTTCTCTAGCCCAACACACAAAATATCGGAATACATAATATAGACTATTCTTAAAACTGATTGTACAAAACCAGCCAATGTACATTAGAGACATAACGGACTTTACCAACAAACTAAGCAAGATAACAATACAACATAATGCATTACTAGTCACTCTGGATGTAATCTCGATGTACACAAATACTCCACAAACTGAAGCAAGCTGTCACAAGCGCACTTGATTCAGTATCAACTATCAATTACAGCTGTAAAATATAAAGAAAAGATCGTAGCGTTCCACTAAAGAATTACCAACAATAATTCTGCAACATAACACTGTTGAATTTAACAGAACGTCTACCAACAGATTTGTGGCTGTAGCCTGGGTTCACCAGTTTCGCCGGAAATCGCTGATAAAACATTCTACAACCTTGAAACTGAGGTCAGAAGCAGACTTTCCTTTTGGAAACGATTCATAGATGATGTTTTCATGATCTATACGGGAACAGAAACTGAGCTGAATGTGAATTTATGGCTAACATCTATAAGTTACACTGAACTTTCAAATTTACAATAGAGTATTATCCTCAAAGTGTTATTAATGATTTACAAAGTCAATGATACAATAAAGGGAGAATTCTCGACACATAAACTCACACCAAAATAACCGACCATTTCAATATCTAGCCAGAAACTTGTGCGACCCAAAAAAGTATTTTTACTGGTTTAATAAAGGTAAATTGCTGAGATATGCCCGTGTAACAACATATAATAGTAACCAAGACTTTGACAAGAAAGTTAAATTTTCAACAAAAAACAAAAACAAAACAAAAACAAGGTTATAAGACCACAGAAATCGCACAATCAGAAAAAGGAAGTTGGACACACAAAGTGCGAATCGTACCTCAAACTAGGGAAAATCAAGAATAACAAAACTAATATACATACGCAACCAAATACAGTCCACAAATTAGACCAAACGATATAAAAGCACTAACAATGAAATGGAAAATAATTGAAAGCGATGAACGTCTTCAGTTTTTGTTCCCTGAAAAACCAATAATAGCATACAAGAAAAACAAAACTTAAAAGATGAATTACTTGTAGTAAGAGCCAAAATCAACGCAAAGGATCAACGAAAAAGAGAAAAAACAAACAAATAAACACATAAGTAAAGAACAAGAGAGATCAACAACGTCCAAAGGAAAACAGGCCATACGCAGACAATACAAATATACAATCTCACACTGGGTTGGATTCAGATCCAAATATATCAATAATAGTTTCGTTACTAAATGAACAAATGTAATTCTAGAGGTCATAAACGAACAAAATAAGGATAACATTAAAAGACTGAAGAAGAACTCACATTTAAGAGTTTCAAAATGCACGTTAAAATGGATCACAAATGATTTTGACACTACAGACCGAACGACGAATCGTCATAGTACATCCAAAAATAAATTAAACCCCCCAAAATACACATGTTAAGAGTAACATACGAAAAAACTGAACATCCTCACAAATAGTATAGTGTGTTGAGCCGCCTTCCCCTTTTTACCTTCAGAGAACCCAAGTAACTTTGGAAATATCTTCTATAAGTCATTGTTCTCCAAACCCATAGTCTTTTTCTGATACACAAAGTGTGACTAATCTTGGATTCAATGTGACGTCAGCAAAATCCATATCAACCTCGAAAGTACCGTAAATCACAACGTTTTTTCTTAAATGTACATAAAATTCATTGATAGTCGAGCTAGGAAAAAGTTTCCACCTTACTTAATCATTGTTTCGGTTAGAAAATCACAACTCAGGTTGGTTTTAGCCAAGGCATAAAGATCACTAACTTACTTAGAAACGTAACAGAGGCTCTTGGCAGAGTGAAACACAATTACGAGAACACTGTCGGCATCTGTTTATATCTTTTTACAAGTAAACAGACAAGTACTCGACAATGGGCGAAGGCTAAACTAGTCGGCTGCTTACATGTCTGATTATCAACATTAAATTTGCAACAGAAAAAGAAGTTTATGTACATGCAACTATTAAAACAGTGATGTAAAAGCTACTGTATTAAATAACTGCACAAAGTACAGTAAATGATAATAATGCAGAGTTACACTTAACAAAGAATTGTTTACAGCTAGCTGCCATCTTGAAATTATGCAAATTAGCATGTAATTCAAATAATATATGCCAGCATTTATGTTCCAGTTTGCCGTTAGCAACTGCTTGGTGATTAAACGAGAAAAACAAAGTTACAGTATGTATAAAGCCATTTGAGTCTTCTTTCTCATACAAAAAGCAATAAGCTGGCGGCCATTTTGATTATGCTAATTTCTCAAATTGCTCAATGCTGACAGAGGGCCAGTAGTTATACTTCTTTTTGTGGTGGTCTTGGCAAACGAAATCCACCAACAATAAAAACTTAAGATCACAAAGCAAGGTTTACCCCACTGGCAGCTAGCTGCCGGACATGTATACAGCTAGCCGCCATCTTGAAATTATGCAAATTAGCATGTCATTCAAATAATATATGCCAATATTTATGTTCCATTTTGCCGTCAGCAACTGCTTGGTAATTAAACGAGAAAAACAAAGTTACAGTATGTATAAAGCCATTTGAGTCTTCTTTCTCACACAAAAAGCAATAAGCTGGCGGCCATTTTGATTATGCTAATTTTCTCAAATTGCTCAATGCTGACAGAGGGCCAGTAATTATATTTCTTTTTATGGTGGTCTTGACAAACGAAATCCACCAAGAAAAAAACTTAAGACCACAAAGCAAGGTTTACCCCACTGGCTGCCGGACTATAAGCTGGGGAAATCTGATTGAAATAAATGTTGAAAAGTAGCAAAGTCATGGTCATCTTTTGTCTAATACCTTGTGTAAGTTCATGAACTTTACATAAATCTCGCTATAGATTTGTTGCTAATGGGCAATAACTGTGTTTCAGATCATTTGAGAGCAATCTATTCATGACAGGTTTAAATTGTAATATACTTCTATTTAAAGGAGAGAAACTTCTCAAATAATTTTTTTCCCTGTAATTTGCTGTGAGAAGACATGGACAGATGCTCAGGACTCTATGCTGGTGCTACCTTGATAACTAACCTACAACTTGTAACGTCATTGTCTAACCTGTTCACCCCAATTTCCTGTAGACAGGTCCACACTCTCCATTGATAACAATGGGTTTGGGCCATACCATTGTAGTGAAAGACTGTAACATGTGAGGTTGTGGATACTTAATATCTGGAATGTCAAAGTCTGTATATTGACTCAAGGATGTTTACTTAACAAATGCCTAGGGTCATCTCAAAAGTGAGAATCTAAACTATGAAATATGTTTTTTTTAATGCTTTTGATGCCCAAAAGACCATAGAAATCTCTTATACTTCGAATCAGCCATCCTGCATATTTCTAACATTCATCAAAACCTCATTTTTGTTCAACAACTCATAAAACAGTCCACAATGCAGGATTGGTGTACATTCCAAAACTACATATATGAAAGACCCCTAAAATCAATTAGATAAAAAGGGGGGTTAGAAATTTCCCAAAACTATCTAACCGGCACTCCGTTTGGCTCCATTTTTCGGAATTGGAACCTTGGAACCAGTCTATGTATCGGTATCAAATATCAACGCAGTCTGTTCAGCAGTTTTTTTACTTTTTGTCGTTTACGGAAATGGACGACATCAAACACCGGTTGAAACCACCTCTATATCACAACTTCCATTTGTGATAAAAAATTGCCAGTTTCAACATACCTTCAATACATTATATAGAGATTAATCTTAGATACCTGTATACCAAATATCAAAGCTATCAAATCAGTAGTTTTTGGATAAAAATTTTTTTTATCAAAAATTGGGAAAATTGCCCCAAAATTACAAATATGACAATATCAATACAATTTGTACAAGCATGACTGAGGTCATCCTGAGGAACATGAATATTAAGTTTCATAGCAATCACACAAGTGATTTCAGAGAACAAGATTTTTTGACTAAAAACGGAAAAAATACCCTAAAAATACAAACAAGCAAATTTCATCCCAATTTTTGCACACATAATTTAGAATACCTAAAGAAATCTGCATACCAAGTTTCAACCAAATCTGACCAATGCTTACTGAGTTTTAGCCATTTGCAGGATTTTTCCTTTTTTTCCGCTCATTTGCATATTTTTGGCACTGACATGTTCATTTGAACAAATTCACATCTCCACCCCTAGGTGCACCTGTACACCAAATACTAAGACAGTAGGTGCTACGGTTTAGGAGTTTTTGATGTGGACGGACATACATACATACATACATACATACATACAGACAACATTTTTCCACCTTATACGAATACCTCCCATTTGCATATATACATACGCATATATATGGGAGCTAAAAAAATTACTTGGTCTCACTTTCGTACCTTCGAAATGCTACGTCGATCACAGTGTCAAATTTCAGGACAACCGATATCGTGTTGTGTGTACTGTATTACAATCGACTGCAGGTGCTTTGTACACATACGGTGTAGTACAGGTTGGTGTTCGTATAGTTTGGGATTTTATCAAACATGAACACTGAAATTTAGCTCTCTTTTTCAATAATATTCAACATCACCAAAAAATCAATAATCAGCTTGCGGATTCGTTTTATTGTGAAATATAATAATACAGTGAATTGAAATCACTGAAAATTGTGTTCCTATAATTCATTGAATTGAATGAACTGTTTGATTTTACTGTATCTTCAATCAAGCTCATTTAAATCAGTAAAAAACTTTGTACAGCCAGACTGGTCAGGATTCTAGCGGATCGTTTTCTGGGTTGTGAAAACCCCTATCTACCATGTATTTCAAAATGTTTGTTCAAGTCATGAGCTAAATATAACTCTACACAACAGTCTGGTGAAATTTTGCTATTATCCTTGCCAACTGAATGCAGTTGACAGGCCTGAGTGATATAAAATTAATTTTTCTGACGTTTTTTTAAAACTTTATCCCACGAAAACATGTTGTAATTGATTGTGATAATGATTATGCTGTATGCTGAAATGGTTTTTCATACTGTACAAGAACGCATGAAATTACTCTAAAATGTCTTAAAATTTAAAAATTTCTTGCACACAGGGAGGGGAACCCATCCCTGAAACCCTCCCTGTGTGTGTATGTTGGAATAGCCTCTCACACACTGTATAAGAAAGCATAAAATTGCACAGAAATGTCTTTAAATTAAAGAAAAATACTTAACACCCCCCCCCCTCAAGGGAACCTGGTTGCACACAGAAGCTAACCGCCTACTTTTCTAAATTTTCTGACTACTTCAAAAATTTTGAGAACCCTGAATACTGTGACCTACCCTTGTATCTGTATATTCAGAATTTCCACCATCAATTATAATGTCACCATTGTCCAGAAGGGGTACCTACAGAAAAGTGGTAAAGTTTACAGAATGTTAGACATATGTAAGTTAAAAGGTCACACAGTTCAAGGAGTTAAATGGGGTTCATTAACCCTTTTCCTGCCAGACAGTATCAGTTCCCCATCAGCCAAGTCAGTAAAAAGCGGTATTGACCAAAAAAACATGACGTATTTTCACCCACTTGGCTTGGTCTGTTATAGCATCTTTAGCCAAAAAAATCAAGTTGACAGTATTTATGTTTTCAACAGCTTTCAAATGTACCACAGTATTATGTTAAAATACAACTTATGGAATATGTTGTGTTTCATTAATAATTTTAACCATCTTGACCTGATGGTGAAATATGGACTTGGCAAGAAAAGGGTTAATTTGCATCCACTTTGGAACAACCTTCAAAACCAATTACACAAGTATGATGACATTGAGATCAACTTACTGTAGAGGGGCGCAGCACCCAGCACAGAGTACCGGTATTTTGCTCACAATCATTTTTTCAAATTTCATTCAATTTTAATTCATTTGAACCCAAGATTAAAATATTGGTTGGGTTCACCTTTAAGCTTATCAAGCAGTCATAAGTTGAGTGATAACGAAGTGTTAATTTATGCAAATCACATTATTTATAGTTCTTCCAATTTCAAGATTTCCAAAAAAATTAACTCCACCCTGGCTGGGTCTAATTTTCTGAAATTTTCACATTACATTCTTTAAATGCTATATGTCAAAACGACTATTTCGTTCAGCAAAAAAGTTCTTAGAATTTGAACAAGACCGATTTTAATTTTGCTAATCATGATTTTAATCACTTTTTTGAGTGTCAGATCTTTGATCCCTTGCCATTTTAGAATGAGAATGGATATTGCAAAATAAAATAATCGTTTTTTTCTACATATACCCTTGTTTCATGTGAAATATTACATATTTATCACTAACATCAAAATTGAGGGTTTTTTAACCCCAAATATACACCATCTTTATCCTTCGAGTAAATTAATACCACTGTATTAAACTTTAGATTCTCTGCTTTTTGAAAATATACAAGTATAGTATGAGGGGGTTTCCTTGTCATCTTAGATGAGAAATAATCCTTTGAAAAAACTGTTGGCAACGTGCAGCCCCTCCATCTTAAAGTGTATATGACATACCAAAACAACAACTTTTAAAATCAATCTATATGCCAATTGGATACAATTGGATTCTACCCATATCTCACATTGAGAGTTGCACACTGTACATGTAGGTAGTTACATTTATAAAGAATTAAGGAGTTGCAGGTGGGTGTGTCCCCAAAGCAGAGTCAGTCAACTTTTTTCACCTATCCCAAGACCTGAGCCGGTGCAGGGACTTACATTTGTAGCTCTATCAGCAACTTGCTGTGTGCACGGACTGAGCCACTTCAGAGGCATCTTAAATGCCCTCATGCAACAGGTATTTGTAACATATGAAAAACAACAACCAACATTCAATTCAATTTTCTTTCATCAGCACTGTTGAACAGAGCATTACATCTTGTAGCAATAATTGGTCAGACAATGAGATCAGTCTGCTCATCTCAGTCTGAGCGGATGAAAGTATAAAGAGAATGATGAACAGAACCTGTAGAGACTGCCTCGTTTACAAAAAGAAATGCCGAAAGGGCTCTACAAAAGGGTTTAAATAGGATAGCTGATCAGTGCCACCACCAGATCAAGACACTGTAAAATCAACAGATGTAGCGAAAGGACGACATCGTTCATGACAGCCATCTTATTACAATGCTGTATACTTGGCCTTATCTTTTGAATTTGAGAGGGCACATGAAGCCGCCTTAAACACCAAAACAAAGACTTAATTTTGTGTGTGGACACAAGCGGACTCAAACTATAAATCCTTTTGCAAATCACAAATAGTGTCACAGAAATTCTTTCAATTTTTCGCTGTCTGAACGTAGCGAGAGTTACATATATCTAATTACAAAGTTCATTAAATATGTAAATGCACCCTTAATTAACTTTACGCTACTACCGGTAAATGCTTTACAACACACTCAGATATCTGTCAGATCAGTATCTGAAGCAGATTTTATCAAACTTGGTGCAGTTATATCAGAGTTATATGACCAATTACAAAACTTCATAAAATATGCAAATGAGCTCTTTATTAACTTGACACTGCCCAATGCTTCTAAGTACATTTAGATATATATCAGATCAACATTTGTTGTAGGTATCATCATATTTTGTGCAGGAATTTCAGGGTTATGTCACTAATTACAAAAGTTCATTTAGTATGCAAATGAGCAGATAATTGACATGACACTTACACTATCATCATAATGTTCTGATATTGTCATCTGTGACGTTTCATGAAATTATGTGCAATATTTCTTGATATCTGTCGACATTGTCATTACGGTCTCCATAGGGAAACCATTATTTAAAATAAGCAACCTAACAGCTGATAGAGCTTCGCTGTGTTTATGTAGAGCATAACTATTTTTGACACATGTTGATGAGGAAGGTGGAAATCTTTGATAGCTCATTTTAGTGGCCAGAAAAAAGTGGCTAAAATAGCTGCAAAAATAAACAATTGAAGATTTCATCATTATCTGAATATATCACATTGGATCATCCCTGAGAACATGTCAACCAAAGCTATCTGACATGCAGTTTTTTGAGAATGAAATTTTCTGACCAAAAATGGCTAAAACTGCCCCCCTCCAAAAAATAACCAGATATGAACTGTAAATGCTCACGTGTTTCATTATATATTGCAGGTATGTGTAAATTTGAACCTTTGCCACATGTTTGCAACTTCATTGAAAGTATTATGATCAACACAATGAACATAATTCACCACAGATTAACTCTATCGGTCATTAAGTATTGAAATATGTAATTAGCTGAAAAAAATATTAATTTCTTTGACTGCTGTCATTGTATCACCACTTTATATAGCAAGTGTAATTGCCTTTGGTCAAGTCCTTCAAACTATATATTCCAAACTTTGAAAGCTCATTAGATATGCAAACTATAAATTAGCTGACATGAAAACTTAAATGCGAAATGACTTCCAATATTGATATAACCTGGTATGATCATCAATGTACATAGCATGTTATGCCAATTTTGATCAAATAAATCCAAGTATATATCCCTAATTAGGAAAGTTCATTAAATACACAAATTAGGAATTGGCTGAAGCAAAAACGCTTAATGCCTTTCAATAAAGTTAGCCTACATAATAGTATCTCTAATGTACATAGCAAGTTTCATCAATTTTGGTCATGTAAATTCAATATATATCCCTAATTTCAAAAATTCATTAAATATGCAAAGTAGGAGCTGGATGAAGTAAAAATGCTTAATGACTTTCAATAATGTTCTATCATAGTATCTTTAGTGTACATAGCAAGTTTCGTCAACTTTGATCTTGTCAATACAGATAAATGTCCCTGATTATGAAAGTTCATTAAATATGCAAATAAGGAATTGGCTTAACTTCAAAAGCTTAATGACTTTCAACAATGTTCTATTATAGTATCTTTAATGTACATAGCCAGTTTCATCAACTTTGGTCTGGTCAATTTAGATAAATACCCCTAATTAGGAAAGTTCATAAAATATGCAAATTAGGAATTGGCTGATGTAAAAATGCTTAATGACATTTAATCATATTCTATCATAATATCTTTAATGTACAAAGCAAGTTTCATCAATTTTGGTCATGTAACTTCAAATATATAGCCCTAATTTCAAAAGGTCATTATTAAATATGCAAATTAGATTTGGATGAAGTGACTTAATGACTTTCAATAACGTTAAATCATAGTATCTTCAATATGCATACCAAGTTTTGTCAATTTTGATCAAGTAAATCCAGATATATACTCCTAATTAGGAAATTTCATTAAACATGCAAATTAGTAATTATCTTTCAGGTCACCCCTTAATAGCTTTCAAAGCTGATATATCTTGGTGTGATCAACATTTGTAGCGAATCTCATAAATTGTGTGCAGTCGTTGTCAATATATATCAGTTTTTTCTAAAATCATTAATTATGCAAATGAGCGAAAAGTAAGCAAGCCACACCCACCACAAACTAATCAGTTCTTGCCATTTACAAACTGAATCTATGTACCAGATTTGATTCTGATCTGATGAGCCGTTTTTGAGATATTGAGTACACAGACAGACAGACAGACATCGCTGCGACATATGCCCACGTGTGTTAACACGTGAGCAAAAAATTGCAGATTTCACCATAATTTCAATATATCATATATTAAAATATTCCCTTGGAACCTGTACACCAAATATCAAAGCTATTAACTTGCAGTTTTTGAGAAACAAATTTTTCGACCAAAAGTGGCAAAAATTGCCCCGAAAATACAAAATTTCAGATTTCATCATAATTTCAAAATATCACATTTAGTTCATCTGTAGGAATCTTCATATCAAATTTCAAATCAATCAGACCAGCACTGTTTGACAAACACATTTTGTTGACCAAAAAGGGAAAAAATTGCCCCAGAAATATAAAATTGCAGATTTCATCATTATTTCAATAAATATCATTTAGATCATCTGTAGGAGGAGCCTGTATACCAAATTTCAAAGCTATCAGATGAGTAGTTTTAGAAATACACATTTTTTGAACAAAAATGGCAAACTTTGCTACAAAATTACAGATTTCATCAGAAATTCTGCATATATTACTTAGTTCATCTGTACAAACCGGTATACCAAAAATGGCAAAAATTGCCCCAATAGTACTTTTTATGAAACACATTTTTTGACCAAAAATGGCAAAAATTGCCCCAAAAATACAAAATTACAGATTTCATCAGAAATCAATGTATATCTTACTCAGTTCATTTGTAGAAACCTGTATACCAAATTTCAAAGCTATCACATCAGTACTTTTTGAGAAACACATTTTTTGACCAAAAATGAAAAACATTGCCCCAAAAATACAAAATTGCAGATTTCATCATAATTTCAATAAATATCATTAAGTTGATCTGTAGGAACCTGTATACCAAATTTCAAGGCTATCAGATGAGCAGTTTTGGAAATACACATTGTTTGACCAAAAATGGCAAAAATTGCCCCAAAACACAAAATTACGGATTTCATCAGAAAACATATATATATATATTACTTAGTTCATCTATAGAAGAAACCTGTATACCAAATTTCAAAGCTATCAGACCAGTACCTTTTGAGAAACATATTTTGTGACCAAAATTGCAAAAATTGCCTTAAAAATGCAAATTTGCATATTTCTGCACAATTTGAGCAAATCTGAAATAGATTATCCCTAGGGACCTATGTACCAAATATCACAGCTATCTGACTGGTAGTTTTGAAGAAGAAGATTTTTAAAGATTTTTTTACAAAAAAAGACAAAAAATTGCCTTAAAAATACAAATATGCAAATTTCACCACAATTTGAACAAATCGTACTGAAGTCACCCGAAGTAAACTGCATATCAAATTTCAAAGCAATCAGACAAGTGATTTCAGAGAAGATTTTTTTAACAAAAACAGCAAAAAATGCTCCAAAAATACAAATATGCAAATTTCACCCCGATTTGAACAAACTTAAGTGAGTTTACCCTAAGTGAGCTGCACATGAAATTTCAAAGCAATCGGACTTGCAGTTTAAGAGAAGACGCCAATTGTTGATGGATGATGACGACAACAGAAAATCAGCATATTTGATAAGCTCCGCCTCGCTGACAGCAGATAAAAATCAGAGAAATCTGAGCAGAAGTTTGTTAGTTCTAGGCTTTTATACCATGTTCAAATTTTTTCAAACTCAATATTTCATAAAAACTTTCATTGGAACAACAGGAGCTCTCAACCTTATGATACATCCCAACACCGAATATCAAAGCAATACCGGTATGGATGCAGTGGACGGCATTCCTTCTCAAATTTTGTGAAAAAGAATTTTCCCCAACATAGTTCAGTGTTCTCCCTAGGATCAAGGGCAAGCATGTCGGAAATTTGCATAATATTTACATAATTAATTTGCATACATTAAGATATATTTAAATACATACATGTACAATGGACACACATAAAACAGTTACTGCAAATTGTAGTCATTTAATATGCCTTTTATTTACTTACACACTGCTGCATGAACATACATATCAGGGGAATAAACAATATGAACTGCAATAAATTCATACACGAAAACTGAACAGTCACATCTTGCTTTCTTAAGCAGTCCAACTTCAGTTTGCGATGAAACACATTGCGTCGCTTGTTTACGAAATTATACAGAGCAAAGAAGCCATACAATCACAGGGCTCTGTACCCAAGCGAGTCTGTGAGTACATAAACACATTACGGGCACAGTCCCAATGGATAGAGGGACTGTTACGGCTTACCATGACAGAAAATTCAGACGTATTTACATGAATAATTTTCACCAAAATTTATGAAACCCCTGTCGTTTTAGTAACTTGCCTCCTTAGCAAGCCTGAAACAAGACCTGAACTTGAAAACAGCGCGAAACGCTCAAAACCCACACATCGACCGCCATCTTGGAAATCGCCTGACCTGTTTACGTCACACGGCACTGTAGACATCATTTCGCGACCAAAAAGTTACTCCAAACTCATATTTTTACATAATTTGCGCAAAATAAAAAAAAGATGACAAGAATGCAAAAGAACGATTGCACGATTAGCCAAAAAACTTGTAAATTGACTGTGACCCCAACATCGAGAAACTAGGTCAAGTCAGTGTAGCGTAATATGACGCACATGTAACGTGCCCAGCCCATGAACTCGGCCCTTCTCCCGCTCTGATAATTTCACCGTTTGTCTCAACAACAAGAACAGAAAAATAATTAAAACACAAATTCACATTCGTAATACTGACATGGAGATTTCATGTACACTAACTGTCATCAGATATAGTCACCTTATAAACCTCTTTTGAGGGTCGCCATTTTGACCAATAGCATTGACCGCCGGCATTTTCACGGCGTCACTGTAATCCCCCACATGTGCATGGTAACTTGTTAAACGGCCATTGACACGGCGCTCGATCAACATGATGAAAGTCGCGGCTACCGATGTGCTGCTCGGCAGGTTTTTTTCAACACCTACCGGTATGTACGTGCCAATTGATTAATGTAAACTTGTCAATCGACATGAAAAAGTCTATTCAGGACTAAAAACTATGTTGATAAGGCTATTTTTGGCTGATGTCCCATGCCAATGAATACACTGAGCTGTCAAGCGGGGCTGTCAATCAAGGGTGTCGGGAAAAATCTGAAGCGATTGTAGCAAGCGTCACGGCGATCAAGGCTAGCGTCACGGAGACGTGATGCTTGAAGGGCCTAGGGAGAACACTGTTCACTGTATCACTTTAAAATTTGATTTGCCAGTCCCTACAGATGTTCTCAGATATACTTATTCAAATCATAATGAAATAAACATTGAAGTAATTTTTCAGAAATGTTGTCATTTTTGGCAACTTTTTTCAAGAGTCACTTCCCATGCTGCTGTGATATTTGGTGTGAAAGATCATGGGGACCACTCGAACTCTTTGTGGTAAAAGCTTAATGTTAAAGTACATTTGTTCTTCAAAGATGTTGACAAATATTTCAATCGAGAACATACTTTCAATGCAAGAATCTGTTCAAATGTTCTATATTATATCTTGCTTGGAATCCATGAACAAAGGGAATAGTAATAATATTCCATTGCTCATGGGTAGATAATTAAATATCATTTCATATTATTTATGTGTCTTTAAAGAGCTTGGTTGCGTAATTTAACTCACTAATTGGTCAATGAAACTGTCCACTGCCTGCCCGGCTTTGACTAACATCATCACCCGACGTGGTTTCTTCAGTTTGGACACCATTTCTTTCAAGGAGTGAGCACCGACAATTTTAGTTCCCTTTGCTTCATTGGCTAAGAAACGATCAACTTTTTCTACTGTACGGTTGAATGCACAAACCTAAAATACAA